>NC_081198.1:46126862-46426862 GCF_902713425.1 Acipenser ruthenus | reverse complement strand
CCACATTGCAGGAAGGTGGTGCTTAAGATAGTTACTTGCATATCTATGTATGAATGGGGGCTGAATTTGGCAGTTCTTTTCAGTTAGAAAAAATTCAGACATCAAAACCAAAGTTTTGATATGTGTATATATATATATACATATATTTTTTATTTCCCTGCATTTTTTTTTTCATTTATCCCAACAAGTAGTAACAGCGAAAGTTTGTCTGAAGTAATGTGTAAACTAATGTTTAGATAACTAACACCGCTAACAAATCTTTACATGAACGTACTACACTATGTAAAGGTAGGCCTAACACTTAGACAGGTTTTTCCTTCTGTTACTTGCCTTGTGGCCACAGGAAACTTTACAAAAAAATCTGAAGAAATGTTTTTTGACACAGTTTTACCCTCCCCTCTCCCAAGGGGTGGTTTGGTGAGTTTCCAATAATTTGTAAGATTATATAAGATAGCAGATAAAATTATCCATACCTGATGATTTACTGACTTTACCCCCAGTAGTTTTAAAATGCAAATATTTCATTAAAAAGTTGATTTGTCTTTTTTTTTTTTTTTTTTTTTTTTTTAAACATTTGTAGAACTTGACTGTCAGATGCATACATTTTTTTGTTCTATGGATACAATGGCATGTTTTTACATAAAAAAACTATGTTAACATCTACAACATAAAACTAAAATTGATCCATCCCCATTTCCCTTGCAAAGTAATAGAAAATACTTTGTCTTAATAATGAAATATGTCTCTAAAGTTGTTACCAAAAGACCATCTAATCAATTTGTGAAACAATTAACCAAGTCAATACTTACATTTCTTTAAAAAAAAAAAAATACAAGAACTTTATATATGCTAACTATGCAAATCTCTATTTTTGTAGACAAAGTCTGATTTATTTGTACAAGATACAAAATGTAAACATGGCAAAATAAATAGTTAAAACAAGTGACATAGGATCCATTTTCATGCTCATGATCCCAAAACAAACTGTTGCACATTGTTCCTCTTCATTCGGTTGCATTTCAAGTGCAAAAGCATGATGACAAATATCTAGAATTCAAGTAACAGAAATAACATACTAATGATACAAATATACTATTTTACAAGGTAGTGATCTTCCCAATTTTACAAAATGTACATATATATTTGACAAATTCTCTAATATTTTGATATGCTGCGATTTATTAGGTCCATGTTGAGCACCCCCGACATTCTAGGGGATACATATTTTGCATTCATTCTGGGACAATTATGCCTGCCACAACTGTTTTTCATAGCTATAAGTCCAGCTGGCTTGGTCTATGTCACTTCCATTGCCACTGTGGTCTCTGAAATCCCATTTAAAGCAAGTCTTTCTGGTTCATGGTTCTCCCTAAAAGAAAGGAAAACTTTAATTTTTTTTATTTCATCCCTCCATTCTAAGGTGATCCATGAAATGTAGACATCCCTTGTTAAAATGTTAGCCCTGGTAAATATTAAAGTGCATCTGTATAAAATTACCTTTTTCTTGTCAAAGGGTACGGATCTTTTTAACATGCTGGAGCTTTGCAAAACAAACATCATTCCTAAAATCATTGTTTCTGAAGGGGATTATACAGTAGGATAATACTAGTTAGCAACTTTACTTCAATCATACATTATAGCCACAAGAAAGTTAAAATAACCTTCCTTTTGGCAGTATATTTTTTAAACATTCCTGCATATTTCCATGAATTTGTTCTGAAAATTGATTTTATTTTCAAATAAGCATAACTCAAAAATCCAAGAAAATAAATCAGCTTTATTTATGAATAAGGAATTTTCAAAGACAGAAAAAAAGAACTACTGTATTCCTAAACTGCCAAACAATGCACTTCTCTGTGTGTTCATTTCATTTTATTTACCATATTTCATTACATCAATGCATCAAGGAAGAAATAAATCGTAAAATAAATAAATAAATAAAAATACATATTGACACAACCTTACTATTTTTTCTATTTCTATCAGTTTACTCACCTTGCTATGCTGCTGATGGCACTACTGGGTGTCACCTTTGGCACCCTGTCCAGATTGGTAGCCACAGTGGCAAGTTTTAAGGCAGATGGCGAGGGTGCTGAAGTCCTTGTGCCGAGATGCACATTCATAGGGGAAACAACACCAACATTGCTGAGGTGAACTGCAGTTGCTAGGCAGGAATTGTTCCCTGGCAAAGACTGGGGACTACTTGTGCACATTGCTGGGATGAGGTGGTTGGTGGTGGTGTGGCTGACAGTCCTTACAAGCTGTACTGTAGAGATTGCTGGGCTGGGCGTCAAAGCTGTGCTGGCAGAATGAAGAGTTTTAGAGGTACCTGTAGAACATAAAATGTTTGAAATAAATAACCATTTTACCTCTGAACTTCTAGGCTATCAAATGTTTCCCTTTATTATATGTATGTGTCCATAGAAAGTGTAACACAAAAATGGGTCACTACTTTGTTTCTTACTGTGTTTTCACTTACTCTACGTATGTCAGTAAAGTGGCTAAAACTGATATAAAACCAAAATCCAAACCAACTAAAGTTATTATTCTTTACGTAACAGCATAGATTTGTAATAATGTGTTTATAAAGTGCTTTTTTATTTACACAACATACGTTTACTTTCTAGCATTTGGTATGAAATACATTCTTCTAAACATTATCAGAGTAGGGAGGTAAAGACGACATAAATGTCACTATCCTTTTTATACTAGACTAGAATGATAAAGTATATCCCAAATTGATCATAAATAAAAAGCAGAATCTGCACTCACCTGAAGGCTGGACGACACCATTGATGTTGCTGCTGTGAACTCTGTTGTCCTTATACACCTCGCGTCCTGGACCTGGGGCACTGACTACAGCTGATGCAGCAAAATGGGCACTTGCCGAATCCAGAGTTTTTGACATGCAGTCTGAAGTGCCAGATACCTATAAAAACACAAAACAAACAGTTAAAATACTAGAAATTGGTTATAGAATATAATATCATACCCTCAAATATGCTTAATCTTGGTGAAAAGAGTAACAGTTTCAAATTGCCAAATGTTTGTAAAATATGGAAAATATTTTTAGGGAAGAACATTGAAGACTACATTTAAATTCCATTTGATATACTGTTGATTAAAATAATCCAGTTTATTCTAAAAATCCACAGAAAACAGTTAATTTGTCAACGAAACCCCAGTCAGAACAATTCAACAGAAAGGCAAATACCATTTTATTACGTAACAATCAGTTGTAACATTACACATTTCAAATGTAACACTCAGAAAATGGCTTGGGATTGCAGTTTAGAAGTTCATATTGTTAATGAAAAGTTACACATTAGCATAATACAAAAAAGTTAGCATAAATCACAAATTAACTTCCATATAAACATCACCCTTCTAATTTTATTTCTCATATTTCTTCTGGATAGATTCAGGAACAGCAGCAATTTCATTATCACTCGGGACTAATGGTACTCGAAACAGCGAGTTATTTTTACAGATTCAACACGTTTGTCCCTTACAAAATACACAATAACTGGATAACACTAGAAATCTAAAAAATTACCTGCGAGTTTGGATGTGCTGGGCGTGTGGAATGCTGGGACTGCTGTTTCTGTTGGAGTTGTGCCAGCTGCTGTTGCTGCATCTGAACCAGCTGCTGTCGATGTGTCTGAAACTGCTCTTCTGTAATGCCACCTGTAACTGTACAGCAACAGAGTCAGACCACAAATGCAAACCAAAAGTATTCAGCACTGTAGGAAAACATTCTTCCAATCAGGTTACAACATTACATCCTTTGGGAAATAAGCTTCTCTTTAAATGCCTTTAATTTAAAACAGCCTGAATATTTAATAGGACATGTTTTTTTTTTTATTACTGCTGCATTTTGTAGAGATTCTACTTTAGAACCTTGAAGCATACCCATTCATTTACAGAAACACTAAATTATTAAACTGACAATGTGAAAATACAAAATACATAAATAAAAAATATGAAGTGTGAGAAGTTAACTTTAAAATACACCATCAATAGCATGAAGACAGTTATGCATAACTTCAGACAAGGATCCCAGATGGCTCAAAATTAGACATAAGATGTGGAGGAAGGCAGCAGAAACTTTCCAAATCTGTACATTACAGCCAGAATCAGCACGTTTGGCAAATCTTTCAATGCTTTTCAGGGGGAATTTAATCTTACAAATGTATCTCAATTGCTCTAAATCACTATGTTCTGTGAAGAAGAATAACTTTATTCCTAATAGTTAGGGAGAGGGTCAAAATTTCACCAATGATAAAAATATTCTGTATAAAAATGCTACGTTTAGCACGATTTTTTTGTTATATTGCATATCACTTTCTCACATCAGCTGTGACAAAGACACTTTTTCTGAACACATTTCCCCGCCCCTCTGTCACAAGGGGAAGTCAGGAAGCAATTGGCGCAACACACAAACTAGATGCTGATAAAAGCCTGGTGTATTAATTAAGGGTACAACAATTAAATCGATGCATTGATTATTGATAATCTGTCCTTAAATTTCCCGAGCTACAATTGTTAAATTAGTCAGGATTTGTGAGATTAATTCAAATGTTTTGCTTTGGAAAATAAAATGGTAACAATAATGAACAACCATAGTTCAAATAGAAATGACTTCTGTTAAAATATAGTATTTTTTATTACTATTACAATGTTAAAGGGACATCTGGTGCGGACGAACGCATATTCTTTTCAGTTAACAAGTCCTTTGTATTTCTTTTTTTTTTTTTTTTTTTTTAATAATCGGAAGTGTTTTAATTTGAATATAAGTTGTGCCTTTTTGTTTGAACTATTCCGCAAAACAGTGTTTTTAGTTATTGGATCTACTGTTAGAAAAACTAATGCATGTTCTTTATTTTGAAAAGTAAAACATCAATGCATCAAAAACGTCTACACGATAATCGAATACGAAATTAGGGTGCCGACTGCACCACTAGTATTAATACAAAAAAAGTTTTAAAAAAGTAAACGTCAAGAAATAGACAAACGCACGACTAACACCATACATATATATACAGTACTGTGCAAAAGTTTTAGGCAGGTGTGAAAAAATGCTGTAAAGTAAGAATGCTTTCAAAAATAGACATGTTAATAGTTTATATTTATCAATTAACAAAATGCAAAGTGAGTGAACAGAAGAAAAATCTACATCAAATCAATATTTGGTGTGACCACCCTTTGCCTTCAAAACAGCATCAATTCTTCTAGGTACACTTGCACACAGTTTTTGAAGGAACTCGGCAGGTAGGCTGGCCCAAACATCTTGGAGAACTAACCACAGTGCTTCTGTGGATTTAGGCAGCCTCAGTTGCTTCTCTCTCTTCATGTAATCCCAGACAGACTCGATGATGTTGAGATCAGGGCTCTGTGGGGGCCATACGATCACTTCCAGGACTCCTTGTTCTTCTTTACGCTGAAGATAGTTCTTAATGACTTTCGCTGTATGTTTGGGGTCGTTGTCATGCTGCAGAATAAATTTGGGGCCAATCAGATGCCTCCCTGATGGTATTGCATGAGGGATAAGTATCTGCCTGTACTTCTCAGCATTGAGGAGACCATTAATTCTGACCAAAGCCCCAAACTTGCAAGGAACCTCCACCATGCTTCACTGTTGCCTGCAGACACTCATTCGTGTACTGCTCTCCAGCCCTTCGGCGAACAAACTGCCTTCTGCTATAGCCAAATATTTCAAATTTTGACTCGTCAGTCCAGAGCACCTGCTGCCATTTTTCTGCACCCCAGTTCCTGTGTTTTAGTGCATAGATGAGTCGCTTGGCCTTGTTTCCACGTCGGAGGTATGGCTTTTTGGCCGCAAGTCTTCCATGAAGGCCACTTCTGACCAGACTTCTCCGGACAGTAGATGGGTGTACCAGCGTCCCACTGTGTTCTGCCAATTCTGAGCTGATGGCACTGCTGGACATCTTCCGATTGCGAAGGGAAGTAAGCATGATGTGTCTTTCATCTGCTGCAGTAAGTTTCCTTGGCCGACCACTGCGTCTACGGTCCTCAACGTTGCCCGTTTCTTTGTGCTTCTTCAAAAGAGCTTGGACAGCACATCTGGAAACCCCTGTCTGCCTTGAAATTTCTGCCTGGGAGAGACCTTGCTGATGCAGTATAACTACCTTGTGTCTTGTTGCTGTGCTCAGTCTTGCCATGGTGTATGACTTTTGACAGTAAACTGTCTTCAGCAACCTCACCTTGTTAGCTGAGTTTGGCTGTTCCTCACCCAGTTTTATTCCTCCTACACAGCTGTTTCTGTTTCAGTTAATGATGCTGAGGCAAAGGGTGGTCACACCAAATATTGATTTGCTTTAGATTTTTCTTGTGTTCACTCACTTTGCATTTAGTTAATTGATAAATATAATCTATTAACATGTCTATTTTTGAAAGCATTCTTACTTTACAGCATTTTTTCACACCTGCCTAAAACTTTTGCACAGTACTGTGTGTATATATATAGCCATTCCAACATGACTATTTCTGCCATGCATATACAAATTCAGATATTTATGCCAACCTGGAAAAAAACTTTACTGATTACACAAATACACAAACAAAAAAATCCACAATATGCAATTTCATGTCCTCCTTTCTCAACAAACTAAGTTTCTATCCTGTTTGCCAGTGATGGTCTTAGTTGGATCAAATTCACAAAGCCCACAGTAAAAATGTACACACAAAAGGTTATAAAACCAATTATGGCAGTTAACTTCTGCGATTAATACATACATTTTTTGGAGAATCAAAAAAAAAAAAAAAAAAAAAAAATTTAACACATGTTCATTGTGCTTGTCTTTACCCTCTTAGCATATGGTTTGTTCTCGGTGGCCCAATTTAAGTAAGACATTTTTCTGTGCATCAGCAAATGTAAACAAAAAAAAAAATACAAAGATATATAGGTTTGCATTGTGGAGCAACATACTAAAAATGAAGGACTTGTGAATGGAGAGTTTCATTGTAAGGAATTTGCGGATAGTTCAGTGGATAGAAAGATGGTTATTCGTATCTACTGTGAAGCTGTTCCAGTTGCTTAACATGCCTTCAGTTCTCAAAACAAACCGTCTAGCAGTTTTGCTACTGACAACAACAAAATCACTAATAAAAGGATGACTGTCAATTTCAGAGCACTCTAGAAATTCAAGAACACTGCAAGCCCTTGAATGAATCAATATTACGACAGTATAACCAATTTTGAATATATATATATATTATATATATATATTAAAAAAGGCAATCATAAACAATATTTTATGAGTGAAGGCACCCACCAGACACGATGCGACAAGCAAAACTGTGCAGCAACTTTTGATAAGTATCTTTCACGTGACAGACGACACTGGAGCTACGTGAAATAAATAGGATTGAATTCTATTTTTAGCAATTTGTCACGCGACAACTAGGGAATTGATCAATCAGAGAACAGCTTAAATGCACGTGGTCCAGCAGGGTGAAGCAGTATCCAAAATGATGGACGAACTAATACTAAATACTTGTCGTGGAAAAATACCCAGAGCTTTATGACAAAGGTCATCGCAATAGTAAAGATACAGATTTGAAAGACAATATATGGGAATCCATTTCAAAGGAAATGGATAAACCTGGTGTGAATGATTTATTGCCGTATATGTTGAAATACCATCAGAGAAGACACTCAATTTCCACATGTTGTCAAATACGTACCAGTCGATCATATTTGTCAGTAGCAATTCTGTATAGTTGTACAGATCTGGCAGTTTTCAAACCTGTCACATCGCGTCTGTGTCGCTTCTGGTGTGTATGGTCACGTCGCTGCGAAAGTATCTTGTCGCCCAATGAAAAATTGCATCGCGTCTGGTGTGGCAGCCTTAAAAGGATACCCTGACAATATACAGTTTACTGCATTTAATCTGAAATGCAGTAAGGTGAGTGATAACGTGATTCCATTTGGAGCAAATGCTGGAAGTTTTCTAAATAATTCAGTATAAATAAATGCAAAACTATAGAGACAGACCAACAAATATGAATACAGAAATAAGCAAACAAGGGTTTTTAGGCTTGGTTGGTTTGTCCTGTTTGTGTAGCACCAAAACCACCAGTCTATTTTCTTCTTTCTGAAAGCCAGCCACAAGTTTTGGATATAAAATTGTTTACTTTGAGACTTACCCGAAATTCCATTCCTGTTAGAGTTCAACAGTGCAACAGAGGCTCCGGTTACCCGTCTGTTACTCATAGTCTGTCCCAATTTCCTAGAAGTACAACCATCTCCACTGTCCCGAATTTGTATAGACTGTGGCCGAAAACACCGCAACCGACACATTTTGATATTGCTTAAAACTTCCTTAAGGGACATTGCATTCCCAGAACGTGTTTTGGAAGCATTGGTCCATGTGGAACAGTCTGAGGTTGAACTACTGGGAATGGAGTTAAACACTTCAGGGTCCAACTGCTTTAGAATGTTGTCTTGATCAGACGATGCACGGTCCAAAATAACCCTGCAAGGTAAGAAAATCCTCATTTAATATACATGTATACACCCAAAATGTGCTAAACCTGTATACTGTCATTTACATTAAAATAGTGCCTTACTGGAGTTTTACGTTTATTTATAGTCAGAAAGAAACATACAAGCACAGATAGTTTTAGAACCTTGATAAAATAAATAAAATAGCAATTCTAATCCAACTAGAAAACTTGTTCCAAAGTTATGAAGGAAGAGAAAGAGATGGTACACTTCAACCAAAACTAGATTTCCATACCTGCCTCCTCGCCCAACCCGGCGCCTCGCAAAGCCTATACATCTCCTGGGAATTGAGAGGGCTGTGAGGCAGTGCCTGTATTTTAACTCTTCTAACCCTGCAAGTTCAGTGCACTCCCAGGGGAAACTGTTAGCTTGGTCCAAACGAGGCTGCAAATGTAGGGCAACAAATTATATATTTATGAGAGATCAAGAAAACCGACATACTTAGAAGGAATTTATAGCAAATAGCAAAACGATTCTGTATGAACAAGATTACTAATTTTACAACAAGTCCGTGGATAAATATCCCATAAATACACACATACATCTAGCTGGTCAACTTTTAATTAGGTCCCCAAACTTCTACCCAACAGCAGTTTTATAAAGGAACCACCAATATCCGAGCTTTCTACTGATAATGATTTATACTTACAGCATGGTATTGGCACACAGCTTTCCTTCTGAAAGCAAAAGAACCATCTGGGTCATTTTCTTCATCAGGCTCTGATGTAGGGGATAAAGCCTGAGGAAAAAAAAAAGGAAATGTAAAATAGCATTAAAAATTCTGAAGTTTCATTAATTTTGCTGGACATTAGTTTAGAGAGACAATAGGGTTATAATTGCTGGTAACTGCAAAAACAATATTACCGGTTATTTGAATGAAATGTTTATCTGCTATTACCAGTCAGTAAAGCCCAGAACTGATCCCTGCTCCCCCCTCCCCCCTCCCCCTCCAAAAGATATCCTACCTGTAGGTACTCCTCATCATCTGAGCTGTGAAAGTCATATTGTTTTAAATCACTCTTATTAATGGCAGGTAGTGGCTCAGTGTGAGGCTGCTGGTATGAAATGTCCAGTTTCGTTTTTTTCAGGTATTTCTTCTTTGGTCGGACAAAATCATGACTGTCCTCCTTGACTGAGATGTGGTGGGGATGCTGTTACATTAAGAATTTTAAAAAATTAGAAAAATTTGTTTGATAAGCACAAGTTTCTGCTATAAAATGTGTCAAGACCCTAGCATTTGGAAGAGATCCCTTAAAAAAAAAAAAAAAAAAAAACACAACACTTGATATTGCTGAAATCTTACTGCTTTTTTTTTTTATTTTTTACTCCTAATATAAAATGCTGTTGTGATATTGGAACAGAAATAAATACAAAACATTGCCTGACTTCAGTTATGTTTTACCTTAATTTTAAATTCTAGAACTTTGTGGTGGTTCCCATTATGAAGAGATATAGGAGTGTTGTAGACAGATTTCTCTGGTCGAGGAATCTTCACTTCATTCAGAATTTCACCACCAAAGTCACCCAACTGATATCTACACGGAGCAAAAATTCAAATTGAGAGTTTTCTTCATGGCTTTTTGCAACTATCAAATATTAAAACAATGTTCAAGTCAATTTACCTTTTCTCCACAACCTCCAATGTAAGATGAAGCAATTCCCGTTTAGATTTTTCTCGTCTTTTTATCATTTCTAGAATGGTTACTGTCCTACTGAACTCTCGCCTTAACTTTAACATCTTCTCGTAAGAAGCTTCATCATTTTTCCGATTCTAGAAAAGACAAATTGTAAAAGTTAAAAAAAGTATAATATATATATATATATATATATATATATATATATATATATATATATATATATATATATATCTATAGATATAAAATTCACTAACTCAGAACAGTCAGTTTGTTATAAAAAAAATATTTATGTAACAAAAAAATGAAACAAAAACTAGAATGCAACATTGAATGGAGAATTACCAGTCAGGGCTTAAGAGATCGGTTGATTTTATGCTTAATTGATTCTTGAAATTTGGGACAAAATCAGGTTTGCAAACTTTCAGTATTAATTTTGACAAAAGGATTTTTTTCTTACAGATAACAGAAAACAAGTTTGTCAGTATCATACCCAACTAATAGTAATGGAATTTTACTAAATGATTAATATAACACAGACATGTGCCAAACGTGAATACACTATCCCAATGTGTGTGGTCTGTATCATTGATATGGCCAGAGGTTAAAGCACAGTGGCAGTAAAACAGTACATGTTTACTGAATAAAAACATTAAAGGAACTTAATTTGGACAGAGGATAATGTCAAGGCCACAAACACATTTTGCATGCAGTATAATCTTGCAAATTTCAAGTCATTATACAAAACTCTGACAGTAAATATTAACTCAGAGATGGTGATGTGGCACCACAATTGTACATAACTTCCTCTAGCTTTTACAAAGCAAAACAATTAGTATGTTGCAAAAGTTTAATTATTTCTTTGCAGCACCACGTTTTGACTTGGTTTTAACAGTACCAGGGAGCATTAAAATAAGGCATCTACCCTTAACCAGAAGGGCATATCAAAACAAAAATAATTGATTGATTTTTTCTGCAAATATTTAAAGAGCAGGATTAAAAGGGGATCCTTACTTTTCTTGTCTGCATCTTCTCTGTTCTCCTTCGAAAGGCCACATAGGGGTCACTGTTGGTCGATCCATCTCTCTTCTCCTGTTTAATTTGGGGAATGAGAGAGGGCCCTCTGCAGTTCTTTCTTTTTCTCACCCAGTAGTCATATACAGACTTTAGAAGATAATCATCCTCATTTAGTAGCAGTTTTGCTTCTTGAATAGTTACAAGCTAGGAAATAATTACATAAATGAAGAAATATCATAATAGGTTTGATTAAATAATAACATTTATATTTAATAGTACACATTTCAGGTTATACCTGGTTTGCACTGGCTTTCTCCAGCCTGTCTATCATTGTTTCAAACTGAACTGGTTTAATTTCCATCTTCCTGTTTAGCCTGTTGAGTAATGTGTCATCTTCAGAGTCCATGTCATAATCTGGTTGCTCATTATCGAGACTGAATGCTGCAAGAAAAGTGTGTAAAACATAAATGCATTTTTGTATTACCACGTGACCTTAAAGGAGAAAAATTAAATGCGGATATCCAGTACTGCATCGTTTCTAAATGTTCAAGTCAATAATAGTGCAATTAAATTATTAAGTTGTTAAACATCTAACCACAGGAACACATACAAAACACAGGTATGGAAATACGACTCAGTTTGCATAGCAGTTTGATCCATTCCTGGTTTTACTACAAGTAATAAGACACACCCTAGCTTGTTACCTATACACTGTGGTTAATCAAGCTTGTTGTAAAACTTGGAATGGGTGAAACTGCTATGCAAAGGTAGTCTTATTTCCATCCGTGTTTGTATGTTTATTTCAATCCCTGAAACATTGAATTGATCAACAGAAATTAAAGCTAACAGAATTAATGCTAAACTACAGATTGTATCTACTAAAAGTATTTAAAAAAGTGTTAACTGTAACAGACCAATCATTATCCAAAGTTTATAAGTACGTTTAAAAGTGCAATATCCATCCATACAAATTACTTCGTGAAAACACATGTAAAATGTGTAAGATTAGATAGATGTTTTCTTCTTTTATGGATGTGCCAACATCAGCAATAGCCATAAAAAAGGTATTGCTTTAATGTTTTGTTCAGTAAGAGGAGAAAGGTGAAGTTCAAATGGGACTGTCTGCAAAACCAAGAATGAAAATGAAATACATCCAAAGGAGACTTACGCTGAATATGAATGTACTGTTTAGGGACTTTGAACTCTCCTTTGTAGAGGCGATCGTAGTAGGTGATGTTACTCTCTGCCTCTGGAACTGGGATAACCATGCTTTCTTTCTTCTCCCTGAAAACCTGCTGTGCTGAAATGGCTCGCTGTAAATGGTGTTCCTGAGAAATGCAAGAATCAAATTTTCAATTCAGGGGGAGGAATAAATAAGTATTTGATGTCTTTGAATATGACAAAATAGCCCATACATATAACAGTCTCTGTGGTATTAATTCATTCTCAGTACAAACACTGTTACATGGAATGTAGAAATAAAAGACAGGGCTAAGAGGTCGGTTGATATTAAATGCATTTCATTCTTAACATGTGGAACACATCAGGTTTGGAAACTTTCTGTAGTAATAACTGAATTTAAGAAACAATATAAGTTGCACTGAACACAAACAATGCATCACTGATGAAATCATTCAAATTTAGAACACTCCCCACACACACAGTTGCTGTGCGCAACCAAAAAACTTTGTCAATTTCAATTTCAAAAGCATCCTGTAAATAACTACAATTCCTAAATTAAGCTTTAGTTTTACATTATCTTCAATTCCAACGATCTGTCAGATTTTTATGAACAATAGGATTAATTTAGGCACAATAAGGACAACTAGCCTATCTGAATTAATCACAGGTTAATGATAAAATGAACCTGGGAAACCTAAAAAGTATAACCGTTCCTGATAAATCATAAAGTAAATGTCATCATAAATTAGGTCATATCCCCCTGCCTTCTACTTAGGATTTCTAGCCTCCTATTTTAAATGAAAATGAAAAGACTGACACACAGGAGACTAGACATTTTAGATACTTGTAATATCGCAGCTCTGAATGCCAGTATCGCCTCTTTAAACTTGTGAAAGCCATTCAAACATTCCAATGCACAACTTGCATGCTAAAATATTTCCCCACAGTTAAGCCTTCTGTAAAGTGTACCTATCAGAAACATTGTGTACCTATGAATCGTGATACTTTGTTTGCACAAAATATCGTATCACAATAGAGGTATGTATTGTTTGTATCATGATACAAGACCAAAAGCATATTGCAGTTCATAGTGGTTCTTGAATGTAGTGTGTTTTATAGTTGGTATAACTACACTCTCCCTAACTCATCCGATTGTTGTCTTTAAACAAAATTGTCCTTCAATAAAATAAATGATAATCTGATCTAATTATACATCATACAACTAAATAAACCTAAATCTAAAATTAGAATACATGTTTAACTTGTTTCTATCTATAGCTAGTCCCTGTAACTATTATGTTAGATAAATACAAATCTAATTAATCCAATAGGAAGTTCTGCAATTCAGTAAACAAAAATGCTACAAGAATATAAATCTGATGAAAAACATTATACGTAGTGCTTTTTCCAATCATTTCAAAGATTTAAGAGAGCCCTTTAGTACGTAGAATATAACAGGTAGAGACTAATCTTGCCGAAATGTTTGGAGAAAAAACTAAATAAATAAGTTTTAAAATATGCTCTAACACAATCGTTACACACTTGGTCTAAATATGGATACATTTTATTATCTTGTAGCATGTCAGATTTTCCCACCTTAACATTTTCTTCATAGTCCAATCTCAGTGATGCTGGGCGTTTCCTTCTATATAAAAAGCCTATCAGTTATGTGTCTGCATGTTGCAAAAAGGCATTGTCCAATCCGTACAAAGCTGGGCGGGATTTCAGTTGAAAGAGGAATTTCATTGATACATTTCTTCTTTTCACAACATGTTTACAACTACAGACACAAATGTTTCTGTTTAACACGATCCTTCAACAGCATGGACATATTCATAGTGTCTGGTATTTAAGCTATTATAGACTATATACCTTAAAATGCTAAATGTATCGTGCAACCTCCATATTAGCAACCTGGAATAAACGACTACCGCACACATTTGCAATAACCAGATTTCGAAACTGGCGTTGCTTTACATAAACTTTACTTTCATGACAAACGCAGCTGTTTTCCAGTACATATACATCAAGACACCAGTCGGTTTTCAACCTAACAGGCATTATAACAATGTCACTGAAATCTGCAAGCCATGTCATTGTCGAGGAAAGAGAGATTGACTATTTGCTATTATATTTTTGTTTTACAGTTTAGAAACAGTATATAACTATATTTCTAAAAGAATTGCACATGATGAGAAATGGCGGAAATTTCCGCACAAACCATGTTTTTAAAATCAACGTACGTAGATCTTCTAACGTGACTTAAGATAACATCAATTTGAGCAACTTTACTTGCGTAAATTACGTTACGTAAGGACAAAGGCGGGGGGGAACAAGCTAGGCCTAAGGAGCTTCGCAAAACAACTACCCAACCATTCACAGATGAAAATACGCAAAGCTTGTACGTCACATATGCATTAAAAAAAAACACCTACTCCAAAATATTTGCGTAAGGGTATGGTGTTAAATGGCGGCATCGCGATTCGTTTCCTGCGAACTTTACGTACTTGTTAGGCAGCCTTTTCTTAGTTAAACCAGCGCCTACGTCCTAAAGTTTACGTAAGGCATTCCAGAATACCAACACCCCGCTGTACTCGCTTAATAATAACACACAAATATTATAAATATTTATATGGCCATACCGATTCCTCTTCTTTTTCCATCCCCGTCGGCATCTGCGGCACTGCCCGGTTGATAGAGACGCAGTCATTGAGGTCCGGGAGGTCTTTGCTGCGGTAGATAGGGAGAGGTTTGGCGGCGTCTAGCGCCCGCGCTCGGAACGAGAGTTTACTCATTGTTGTCTCCGATCACAATAACATAAAATGTGAAGGAAACATGGATCCACCGAAATTCACTCAAAAACTTGGTTGAAAACCAATAGGCACCCGACTCTTTCCACCACTTGGGGACTCATGGGCTCCCTTTGGCTCTGAATCCTGTATGGAAAGCCGTTTTCAGATGCGTTTTATTGGGTTTAAAGCCTTTTTTTGCTCGGTCGATTTGCTCCCTGCGCCATTGCAAACATGGCGGACATTACCACACAGCGGCAAAGCGATCCCGACAGCCAGCGCGAGACACCCGGAGAACATGGGCCGTGGCGGTGCGCGCGCAGCTCGTACATAGAACATGCAACACACAACCCAATAAATGATTACACGCAACACGCAGAGCATGAGCGTTCTGGAGTGTGTTCATGCTTCAGCTCAACATCGGAGTGTACCAGCAACATGCAACACAATTTGTGTTATACAAGACAGAGCCTGTAAAGGCTTTTCATTGACATACTCCATAAATGCGTAGAAGTTCGGAGCTGGTGCGCAGTGTTAAATCACAGTTGAACTTTTGTTTGTCCTTTCAAACCAGTGCCCAGGTAAGCCCCAGGTGGATGCTATATGATCGAGAAGAGGGAATAAGGGGAGGATTAGGGTCACTTTGAAATATTGGGACTTAATGTGTTTTATAAATGCTTTCGTGGTTATTCAAAGTCACCAAATATGTTACCATTCTGTGCAGGGTCTTGGTGTCTAGTATGGTGATCATAATGTGATCCAGATATGGAGACGTTAGAAACCAGTGATGAATACAGTAAAAAAAAAAAAAAAAAGTCTGTCATCATTTACTAAGGTAAATGTAAACAAACAAAAAGATATTACACCAATTCATTTACTATGAAATCATGTTTATACAATACAGAATGATCTGCTATCATTAATTGAACAAATGAAAAAGTCTAATTGATAACTTTAAGTTTGTAGGCTACTTTGCGGTACTGTACTACTGTGGAAAAGATTAATTGCCACAGAACAATGAATTGGCTGGTGGAGACTACAAAATAATTGATATATTTTTTTTATATACACATACAACTTTTCTTATACTATTGTTTCTTGATTCTCCTTGGATCTCTCTCTCTCTCTCTCTCTCTCTCTCTCTCTCTCTCTCTCTCTCTCTCTCTCTCTCTCTCTCTCATGTATTTATTTTGTTAATTTTTCTGTCTAGTACAGTATATGCTACTGGTATATTTTGCAATGCAATGCAAAAAAACAAACAAAAAAACAACAACATATAGGTAAACATGCTCCCTTAATGGAATCAACAGCTAATATTTTAAATACAATCTGTTTAGTGCAATTTAGAGACATCAAAAATAAAGTAATAATTGTTTCAAGAAACCAACTTCAGTTTTCTTTTTATTCAATTGCAAGCAAACCATCAATATTGAGATTATACTTGCAAAATCCATGCTGTCTGCATATACCACTTTCCCCACAGCTCCAATTACAAAAGGTGAACACCACAGGAATCCAGGGGCCATTATTCCCTTGTGCTTTCATAATTTAAATATTTCTGAAAATGCAACCAAATATCAGATATCTAGTACAAATAGATTTAAATAAAATTAAAAAAAATACATACATAAAAAATAAATAATAATAATTCATGCATATAAACAATAAGTGTATAAGACCCCACCTTAAAACCTGCTTCAATATAGCAAATTAATACAATGTATGTGTTTCTGTTTTACGGATACTGGATTTAAAAAGGCTAAACTAGAAAGCATACCAACATGTTTGTTTTTATTTTCAATGAATACACCAATTTCCCCTCAGTAAATGGCATTAGCTAACTAACCCTTTGTAACAGAGTAGTTACATTTAAAAAGGAGTATGTGTGCAGTGCAATGAGTTAGGGACGTTTAATCTAGGTTAGGCGAGTTAAACCACAGTAAAACTGTCATTTCTATAACAAATGCTATAAACACTGCTCCCTATATTCCTGTATGCCACCCCCCCCCCCCCACCCCCTTATTGATGAGTGTTTCACAGTAAATTACATTCATATCCAGTGATTGCTTTTTTCAGACACAAATAAAGTGTTTTTTTTTCTTATGGTATCTAGTTTAAATATTGCGTGTTCCAAAAAATGTGATTGGAAATGAATTGGGTTTTACAAGAATCGTCTAGAGTCTATACATTATAGCTGTTTCTGTTATTGATCACAATTCAGACTGGATGTGTGGTTTGTGATAGCATTAAGTAGCAGTAGGAGGCTGTGTGGTCCAGTGGTTAAAGAAATGGGCCCCGGTTCAAATCCCACTTCAGCCACTGACTCTGTTGTGTGACCCTGAGCAAGTCACTTAACCTCCTTGTGCTCCATCTTTCGGGTGAGACGTAGTTGTAAGTGACTCTGCATAGTTCACACACCCTAGTCTCTGTAAGTCGCCTTGGATAAAGGCGTAAAAAAAAAAAAAAAAAAAAAAAGTAATCTAACCTGGTAACCTTCGGCCAGACCTCGTTCACACTTCAGGTGCTGTTCTTTTACACAAATCAAAGACTGGTGGCATGCCTGTCAAAATCGGTTGCAATTGCACTAAATTAAATAGATTATGTGAAGTACAGTGTATAACTCTCTATATTATACATATATTTAAAGCTGATATACAATGATAATCTACGTGTGGTTTGTGATCATGAGAGTTGTGTAAAGTAAAAATCTATTTATTTGGATTAGAGTATTACTGTAGAATTGATATAAAATATGAATATATAACAGGACTTTGTCTGAAACAGCAGGACAGGTCACCAGGTGGGCTGTTCATATAACAGATTTCTTAAAATCGATGTTCGGATGCTGGAGGTTTTACTGTATTTAGACTTATGTTCAATATCTAACCAGATAAGGGGCCGGATTTTAATGATCTAAATGGAGTTGGTTTTAAATACTATGGTTGCCACTGCATACATAATTAATTAATAGTGAAATATGTGTACCGAGGGATAACTATGCAGTTTAGAGTTGGAATGAGACTGGCCCCTGCAGACTAAAGCAGGTAAGTTACGTAGTGCAGGATATATGTAGTGTTTTAGAAGTTCGTTCTTTAATGTCAAATACGCTCAACCTGAAACCCACTTTTGAATAATTTTGAATAATTTAACAAGGTTTGTTATTTTCAAAACAATCTCTGAGCTTACTGATAGTTAACAAACATGCCTAAATAATAATAATTAAAAAAAAAAAAAAAAAAAACATTAATAACTGAAGTTTCAATAGTGCATGGTGAAGCAGCATAGTGTCTGTCTTAGTAATTAAACACGTTTTCAACAGACACGGCTTTAATCTGCCCATCAATATGGTAATTGCTGCCCTCCTGAGACCTTTGCTTGTGATTATTTTGAAGAATGCTGCAGATGGTGAAAGTGGACATGTTTAAGTCAAACACTAATTAAACCAAGAATCTGACATAACCAAAGTAAAGGTTTTAGGCGTAAGCAGGAATGGTACACATTGTCCATTGCTTTTTTGCACTGTGGTTGAGCCGAGCTAACAGGAGGCTGTGCATATGAATCCAGGATGGAGGGTTGCTGTATGTCACATTTGCATTTAGATGTATTGATTTGGACCATTCTCTAGTGCAGTTTTGAGTGAGTCACTGTGACACATCCTGGAGCATCCTCTTGGGGAAGGGGCATTTTCTTGCCGGAATGAACCAGCAGAAATCTTACATTACCTCACTCAGCAGGGTGATAAATGCTGGAATGTCCAACATTTCTGTTTGCTTGATTGAAAGCAAGGGATTGAGAAATTGGTGAACATATTTAAATAAGATGATTAACACAGACATAATGTGCTTTCAGTTGATGAAATGCAATACTATCTCTTAAATGCAAAAGCTTACATAGGATTCACAAACATTTTACATATGAGCCACATAATAACACAGTTATTAATTTCTAAAAGTTAAGTATATCTGTTAATGTTACAACCTGTACAGGAGACTCTGCTTTGGAAACATTAGCAGTTTCTTGTTCAGTTCCAAATGCATTCAATCAACATATCTTTTATTGTTGTGTTTCCATATAGAAAAAAAAAAAAAAAAATCCGAGCAGGAGCCTAAAAAAATATTATATTTAGCTTAAATGTTTACTATCAGATATATTTTATGCACAGATGTTAGACAGTATTTGTAAAACAAAATAATTAGTCAACTTTGGCTTAAAAAATGAGAAAATAATAAACTACAAATCAGAGCATATGTAGTTAAATGATTTCTTCTTGTAAAATAAAACCTTTTTATGACATTAATCAAAGGAAGAACTGTACAACTATTTGTATTTTGTACAGATTGATAAATGTTACACATTATAGTAGGCTTCAAGGAACTTGTAACAAACAGTGCTTGAGGTAGGTGTAGATCATTGTCTTTCTTGTAAACACAAGACTGCCACAGCCATTAAGAAAAGCCTATTATTGTGGAGTGCCTCCTCTTCATATTGAAATCTTCACCATTGCCTATATGGATTCCAGGTCCAGAGCATCTGCCACTTTAAATTCTAAAACCCATCAGGGAATCCTTACTGGTCTGTTTACCCATCTTAATTAAAATACACACTTTAATACAACAATCAAGGTCTTCACTTCCCATGCAATTTGCATTTTTTTGTGTGAAAATAAAACTCCATTGTTATTACATTTTGTCATATCCTTTCATGTTGACCTACAAATATTTCAAGATTTTCTGTAAATAATAAGAGATATCTTTAAGGAGTCAGCACAGGAGTTCTGATCCTGGTTTCTGCACTGCGCTTAAAGTATTGGATAGAGTTAACTATGTCCTTTTAAGATTTTAAAGACTTCAGTCATATCCCTGCACATTTTCCTTTGCTCTAGGCTAAATAGATTTAAAAAAAAAAAAAATTCCGCCTGTGCTTTCCCTCATTTACAAATTGTGTTAAGAAGCAATCATTTGCCAATTCCACCATTTCAAGCTCTGTTGCTCCACAATCTGGGGGGTTGTTCCAGTTGATCCCTGGGATGTTGAAGTCCCCCATCATTATGGTGTACCCTTCCATGCATGCATCTCTAATGTTCCTGTATGAAAGGATACTGTTGTTGGTATACATGTTTGGAAGTCTGTAGCACACTCCTTGAGTCAGTCCTTTTGTTTTTTTGTCAGTAACCTTGACCCAGATGGATTTGCGTCCATTGGTCTTACCTTTGTTTTGTCTAATATACTGAGCCTCCCTCCTCTTCTGTCTTCTCTATCCTTCCTAAACAACCTAAACCTATTCACTATAACATTTTACAATCCTGACAGAGAAATGGACTGTAAACCAGCGCTGGGTAAACTAGCTTGGCAGACCAGATACCAGTAATTGATTGGACTGTTTCATACTATCACAGAGCTGACATAAGACATGTGTGTTGCACAGCAGACAGTATATTGATCATATGAAAATACAACCTGCAGGATACAACTAGGGCAGCATGGGAGGTTAAATCCTGTAGGTGGTGCCTTTGCCCATAGGGAGCACCACCAACCCATCTCATGGTCAGGAGGATTGTTTGAAAAGCATGTGTTGATCCATCCGTTGGCTGCCACTAAGTGTTCTGCTTGGGCAATATGCTGCTCCTGGGTCAACATGGTGGTAGAACCAGATGGATTAACAGCTCTTTTTTTACCATGTTGACATGCCATTCTAAAGTGGCCTACTTTTATAATGACCATGTGTAGAGTGGTGCCTACAAGTTACACACTTTGTAATCCATGTGGGCAAGACAAGGATTAATCCTTTGGTACAGTAGTGAATATTCTTGTCATAGTATTTATTTTCTTGTTTATAATTATTAGTTACATAGTTATGGTATGTCTTGCATTCCAAGAGAGGCTGCAATTGAAGTCTGCCATATCTGAAGAGATACTAATAATTTATATGAAAACTACTAACCTATCAAATAAAACAAGTATTATTCATTTTGCAATTGAAATGTTATACTTCTTGGTTTTGGTTTAAATGTCACTTTGCCATTTTCTGCATTATGACAAAAAAAAAAAAAAAAAAAAAGTTTTCCAAAAAAATGTCTGAAGAATTGAATATGGAATTAATAATTGTGATAACATCGGGGACATATACAGGGAGAGGAGTGTTACTGAGTTTGAATTGTGACAATTTTCTACTGTAGTGCATGAAAAATGACAGTAGAGGTAAATGACTTGGGGGGGGGGGGGGGGGGGGGGGGGGGGGGGGGGGAGACGACGACACAAACACACCCTGCTTACACCAAGTCTGGCCTTTGAGTTCTTGCTGGGCTACAGAGGAAAGATAATGGGAACAGTGGTTGCCCATAAATCTTCAGACCTTCTCATCGGTAAGGATGCTGTAGCAGTGAGGTGACATTCGAATTGGGCATCTCAAGTTCCGTAGAAAATGTGTTACAAAATGCATTAAAAAGAGAAGTTCATGAAACAAATGTGGAACACAGGTAAACAGTTAAAAAAAAAACAAAAAAAAAAAAACAAAAAAAAAAACAGCTTATTAATAAGCACTTCTTTGGCTAGATTTGTGTTCCTTTTAAATGAATAAATATCACAGAGTGAATATAGATCTGGTAGAGAATGTCACAGCATGATGTGTGAGATAGGGTGGGTGGGAAGATCTAGATAAAGGATACATGTTATAATTATTATTTTTTTAAAGATCAGGTTAACCATTATCCATGAAGTACTAGATTGGTTACAGGCGACAGACTTCATCTCGACAATGGAAAGTACAGTACTGTACCATGAGTTTATTGGCTGCAACTGAGACATTCATTTTTCAAAGTGTACTTTTGGCCAAAGACTATGAATCTAAACAGACAACCTGAAATAATCAAACATATATTGCATTTGTACACCACAAATTCATGCAATGCTATGCTTTGTGTCTTTAGTGCAATCCTCACTATTTGCTATTTTAATTTCGAACAGTACAAAGAGGTTATTTAAAATCTACTGGTATTAATGAGGAAGAACACTGACAGAACAGGTAGCGGGAGCTGGATTTGGAATAATTCAATGCTGTTTTTATTCTAGCCTTAGGTATTTTTTAACGTACACATTTGTTTTCACAGTACAACTTCCTTATTTTATATTTGAAATGACCCTTCTTGTGTGTCCTAGAAATTTTCTTTTTAAAGTGTTTCTATCAAACAAAGAAATGCAATGTGTCTGTTTGGAGAAACTTCACATTTAAGGAATGCACTTTTAGTTTTACTATGTATAAGTGTACCATGACCCAAGTCTGCTATTGTGTTGGTTTTTCAATGGAGTACAGCAGTATAAACCATTAATGAAAATACCTAGCTTGCTGTAGATTACACATTATTTACAAAATGTAACAAATATTATGCCTAGTTCCTGTAAATTGAAGTAAACACGACTATTCATCTTTTTTGATTATCGGCAACAAAATAAAGTTAAATGGACTTAAAAACCTAATAATCTATAACCCTGGTCAATGTATTACAGAGAGTGCTTCCCATCCCATTAAGTTTTTTTTTTTTTTTTTTCTTTTTTTTTTTTTAAATAAAGAATCTCTTGTGTAAACTGGCTTCAACAATACTTTGTGACAAATTCTGAATTCTCTAAACAAAATACATTCCAGCTCCCAAATTTTCAGAGGGCAAATTTTATAGGCACTTACAAAATGCATGTGATGCTTCTAGGGGTCTAAGCCTTATATTTCTAATGTCAATTCCCCTTTAAAAGACAATGAGATGAAACATTGCGTTATTAACATAACCCTGGTTCCCTGAAATAGGAATATTAACCATTACAAAATGGGTGCTTCCCTTTAAGACACCCGAACTGAAAAGTTCGATTTTCAGTTCGGGTGTCTTAAGGAAACACCCATTTTGTAATGCTTAATATTCCCTACTTGAAAGGGAACTGGTATATTGTCATGAGTTGTGATTGATACCAACATATGTAATAAACATATTATCTAGTACTATTCAGCAGATACTGTGCCTCATTTGTGAGTAGGTGGTGGTGTGGTTAGATCATTTGCCTTTCAACCTTGGTACAGGAGATTAATTTTGACCTGGTGCACTCATGTGAACTGTGGTCTGGTCGTCTGCACTGATCTCATCAACAAACATGCACAGTAAGAATTTGGAACAACTACAAATTAATATTAAAAAAGGAACAGTGTGTAGTATAATATGCCAGAGGTAGTTTCACTTCACTAATTATGAGATCCTGTGTGTGCTACATTGAGGCAGTATCTTCAAGGATGAGGAAAGCTGCTGAGCTTTAATGGAGATGGAAAACTAAACTGTCAGGCAAATGTAAATGCATAGCTTGTCTGTCAGTTTGAATAAGGGAGCCTGGACCTATGGTAACTGTATTCTTATTAATGCATTTGTAATTTTCAGGAAACCCCTTGGCAATGAGATTAAAACTGCAATCTGTTGTGTTCTGGTTAAGCAACAAAGAGAACTTCAGAATACCTTCAAACAGATCAAACAGATTTCAGACACAAGGCTGCAATCAGTAAGGGGTTTCTTTCACTACTGAAACTGTTCCAATATGCTCAAAAGTAAAACGTGGGAGTGTTGAGTGTCACAATACTGTACATCTTTAACTTTCCTACTCTGCTGGGGGCGCTGTTTCTCTATTCAGTTAATATGAATCTTATTAAAATAAGAATTACAGTACAGTCTTTCAACAATAATATAAAATCTCATATAAAAGAGAAACAAAAACCAAAATACCTCAACATGGGAATTTAAGTATGAGTGACCAGTTTTTAATTGTAAAGTATGTGCAACATTTTTAAAATGTTACATCACTGCATGACCTGTAATGCTCACAATATTTACATTAGACTGTTGCTTACATGAAACCATATAAACGCTAAAAAGGGGACTTAAAAACAAACTACTCCTAGCACCCACGTCAATGCTATCGGCAACCAATGAAATCAAGTGCACAGAAATACTTTACATAGCCTACTATTGTAAAGTATACATTGGTGAGAAAATACAAACTCAATTAGATACATGTTGAAAAACAACAACAACAACAACAACATCATCATGAACAAAAAATAAAGGGTTGGTCTCACAAAATAAGATTCAGGACAGAAAAGCAAAAATTAACACTTAATATTAACACACACACACACACCTGCAATGAGTAAAAAACACATCTGAGCAGACACACACATTAGGAAAGCAGGTTGGTACAATCATTTCAAACATAAAAACACATCAACCTGTGACAAAAATAAAGCAAACTTGAACTACACAAACATTTCACATGGGTTTGCACATGGGACTGAGACAGCCATCCATGTCATTGCACAAAGGGGTGAATGAACTTTACCAATGATACTGGAGCATCTGCTTCTTAGGCTTGGTAACGTGGTGCTGGTGCACCTCTGTATATTCATGTTGAAAACCTTGCATTTAAAACCTACGGCTAGAGGACAGTTCACTCTTGTATTCTAACTGAAGGATCCACAGAAGCTCAGACTGTTGACCCCCACATAACTTTTCAGTTCACCTTGTAACTCCAGCATCCTCTCATTTAGAGTGTTTAATTACGGACAGGCAAATACGTCCATGCTAAAATAGCAATTAAAAGTACGTCCATTCCTCCTACTGACGTTAAAGCTGAAATGTATCTTAAGAGATGTTTACAAGAGGGACAGCAAGCGTATACAAATGCACCACATCACTCGTAATATGTCGTACACAGGAATATTCAGTTATCAATGGTGCTGGTTACATCTTTGTGTGAAGGTTAGGTAGACAGGTTGCAAAAACAGCATCAACAGCTTGAACTCTCAAAACACTGATGTAACCAAAAAAAAAATTAAAATGTATAGCATTTTTTAAATGATTGAACTCTGTGTTTAACATGGCATATGTGCACTTAAATTATTGCAACAGTATACAACACTTTGCACAGCACTGCACTCCTGATAAAGAGTGCTCAACTGTTTGGCAATCTGCTGCTCTTACACCCAACATTTTCCATGCAGGTGCAGGAAAACTGGTTGACAGTCCACATCTCTATCTTTTGAAACTTCTGTTACTCACTATTGGCCTTGCACGTAAAAAAAAAAAAGTGAAATATCAAGGCCAGGGAATTAGTTATGGGCCCCTTGCATTAAAGTCTAATGGCATACACATGTTCTATTCACTGTCAAAATGGCCCAACTGAAAACTTGTGAATGATCAAATATAGAAATAAAAAGGGATGCCTCCATGACTTTCAAAAGGCTCTTATCAGTTACTTTCCCAAACCTGATCCACTGGTTGGTCAGATTTGAATATGAATATATATATATATATATATATATATATATATATATATATATATATATATATTCGATACGTTATCACCAGTTTCTGTAAAAAAACAACAGAAACTGGGCAGCTGGCTCTTTGAGCTAATATATATATATATATATATATATATATATATATATATATATATATGTATATATATATATATATATATATATATAATTTTTTAATTAAATTCCCAACCTTCAAACGAAAACTGCAAATAATAAAATTACATGATTACATCTTTCATATATTGGTTTAAGAAACAGAATATCGGTACTTTCAATACCATTAAGTACTCAGAATACATTAATTAGGTCTTCCAAAAAGAAGGAATAGCATTTAACCTAGGATATGAAATACATCTTTACAGAAACAAAAGTAATCTTCTTTTGGACGCATACAAGACTAGGAATCTGAGCCTATTATCATAATATAATACTGTGTATACAAGTTTATCTATTAAATAAAGAAGATACATACACATCTATCTATCCATCTATCTTTTTTGTGTTAGCTATCAACTGTATAGTGCTGCATATATGTGATCCATCATTGCAAAATTAGTTTAGCAGTGTTCAGTAATATTTCTTTATAGGGTTTCCATTATCATGTTTAAAAATAACTCACCATTTTATTGTCTATCTATTTTGACAAGAGGATAAAAACTATTCTTTGTTTTCATCAAATAGTTACTCTTTCAAATGATGTTGATGAACCTTTTTAATTGCATTTTATGCTAGGCAACTGATTTTGTACACATGGGCCACACATGGGCTGTAGCTCTAAATAAAAAAAACTAAAAAAAAAAACTAAGGCCATTCAGTTTAAAACTCTTACAATAATTATTGCCAACTATACTACTAATTAAATAACTATAAATAAATATGGCATACATTTAATATTTACAACACAAAATCTTTAAGGCCCCTAAAATTAAATCAATCTAAAGCATTGATGAAGCTTTGGCTGCTGTAGGTTTCTAATACTTGAAGTAAAGTGTGGATAATCACTCCTCATTTGGAATTAAAACTCTTTATGAATGCCTTATAAAAGTAACTCACTCTTTCAGTCCTTCTGTAAACATCTGTTAATATTTTTTGTCAAATATATTCAAGAATAGTGATTTACTTTTACTAGCTAAATAATTAGAACATTTAAATTTAAACATGTTGTCCTTTCAGGTTTTTAAGCTTCTGATGGCATCCTTTAGGACATGTTTACATCCTCAAATGTGTGAAAACAAATCCTAAGTATATACTTTCTGAAAATGTGTAAAGAATGAGTTTGAATGTCTACAAATCTCACTAGTGCAATTAAGGAATAATAAAAAATGGCTTTAAATATAGAATTCTCTCTCAATTTAGACATTTTGCACAACCTGCACCCCCCTCCACTCCCATCTAATATAAGGACTTGCTCCAACTTCGTGACTGCTCTGAAGCACATGCAACTGGTAAAGTTCATTCCATTCAGACATACATAAATGAACACTTATTGGTGTGAAGTGTCAGTCATAAATCAAGGGATTACATAATCATGCCTTTTCCTCTGCTGTTTGATACAAAAACAGCAATTTAAATATAGTCATATAAAACCTTTAGGCTGTATTTCTTTTTTATTTATCCTGTTTACACTGTTAGTTTTCTTGACTGTATACTGAATAAAAACAAAGAAATTTGTACACTTTTTTTGTACAATAAAAGATAAAGTGTGCATTAAGTACGCTTGTACATGACAGTATTGTACAATATTTACATATCTTTTCTGAATATCACCACGAAATTCTGCATCATCTATATACATATTGAAAATGTATCAGAAATATTTGGACTGTATTTTTCTTGTATGCAGTATTATATATATTTATTTTTATTTTTATTTTTCTTATTTTTTTAGAAAAAAATATTTCTTCAGCAAGCTGTAGACAAACTGTAACCATGATCTCACAATGTTTCTGATTGGCTTATCCAGCATGTTTATTGTCCCTCCTGACTGGTTGCAAAAATACTGTACCACGGTTTGAATGTAGCACCTTGTGGTGTTAATGTTTAAGACTCTGTATATACACAGCTCCACTGATAGGTACTGGACTGCTGATGAAGACATTCAATGCTATCTAGAGATCTTCCTTCTTTTGGGTTTCGGTGGTTTCACCTGTCTACCCATCTGTGGAATCTGGTGAACCTGCAAAATTAGGAAGAAAAGTTTTTAGAAAGAATATGCACATAGTATTACACCTTGCATGTGCATGTGTGTGTGTGTGTGTGTGTGTATCTCTATGATTCTTTAAATGTTATTTATAAAAATGACCACTAGAGATGTGCAGCTGTAATTTCTTTCCCCTCAAACAGTAATTTTGTACAGAATCCTGGTTGTCTCCACCCATTTGTAATGTACAAATCTTTAATAATTTGAGCTAATTGCCTTATTTCTTGCATAAAAGTACAAATCAGTCTTATTTCTGATCTCTATAAAGATTTGACCTCTTTTGAAGGCAATCTAAAATAATAATAAATAATCTTTTAGCATTTTTTGTTTTATTGATAATACAGGGTTAAGAAAAAGTAAAGAGAAACTCACACTGCCTGACATCTCACTCACGGCCTCGTGAATAGCAGCTTCTAAGTGATGATTCAACTTCCCACCTCTAAAAAAAACAGAACGTTTCAGAAATTATAACAAAAAAAGAGAATACCGGAACCTTTTATTGCTGGTTAAGCATTAAGCTCAAAACAGAAGGGCTAGATTTCCCAATGTCAAAACTGTAATTTATCATCTTATGTGAAATGACTTTAAAATGATATAGTTCATCCCAAAAGCATCATTTACACAACAGCTGATTACGTACTGGTGGACTTATACATAACATCAAGGTTTCATTGATGCTCACTGACAGAAAAATAGTGTGTCAGTAATATACTGTATACCCCCTCCACAGTAAATACAAAATTAGTTGTGAAAAATAAGATCTACAGACAGACAGGCAGGCAGACCGCTTCCTCCACAAATTCCCAGATAGTATCTCCTTTCTTAGCTCAATTTTTGTGTGAGTAAAATTACATATTTTATATTCATGTACAAAAGTTGTATCATATAAAAAAAAGGGAATGTTTTGTAAATCTTAACTTGAAGCATGCACTACATAGGTGGAATTGTATAAAAAAAGTAAATTTAGCTGAATGCAAGGACCAGCAGTTTTTATAACCTTCTGAAATAAATTCTGCTGAATATGCAAAGAACACTGCTGGGGATAATGGCTCCTCTGACATGGGCTGATTTTGTTGGATGATGATGCCACACTCTCAAGGCAAGAGGTCATTATTTTGTTTCTGGCTAATCAGCTCTGGTGTGTTAACTGACAAATTTCCAAAGGTCCTACATCAACCAACCATCCATCAGCACTGAACAACTACTTCAGAACCATTTGTGCTCCCTTTTACCCCTAAAACCAGGATTTACTAACACTTTATATAAAGCTCATGCATTCTTACTTTCTGTTCCTCTTCCTGGCTCGGTTGAAGGCTTCTAGACCTTCAGTTAGTGTCTTCAACTTCCCTGGCTCCACCTGAGTGAAGGTATGAACACCAAACCACATTACCCAGACCTGCAATTATTAAACATGGACTTTACTTCACTGCTAAACTTGTACTTCTTGCACTGTGGTCACACTCTAATCTGAACAACTGATGCTGTCATTTGTTTAACATTTGGTCAAGTGAAGTTTTATGTAAGCTGAATATTTAACCCCTTAACTTTTTGTTTTGTTTTAAGACCAAGACAAACACGAGTAAAATCCAATATGTAATGCAAGTGAGCAAAATGTCTCACTGCAGTGGCTATTTCATGTAATTTGAAACATTATTTTGCAGCTCCTCGACTTATTTTAAAAAGCATCCAAGGCAGAATATGGGATACTATATCATATTACTAAACAAAACTATTTAATTTTTTGGTTGCAGGTTTTTTTTAACAAAAGACAATTCTGGAGAACCACATGTCACTTTGCTAGCTGTTCAGGAGTGGTTGACTGATCATAAGGACCCCTTCCTATTAGCAACTCAGAAAAGATGACAACAAGAAAATGAGATATAATATATTAACAGATAGTTTTAACGCACCTTCCCCTCCTCAGTGTTTTGTACAGAAGAATTGTGCACCTCCTCCTCCCTCACCAATTTACCAGGCCATGAAGGGAAACCTTTGATCTGGCCCCAGACCAAGTCACCTGCATTGAACGTCCTAGGCCTGTAATGTCTTAACTCGTTGGAAGACGGAGAGTCTGGATTCCTCAAGTCCTCCTCGCTGCTTATGCTTTTAGTGTCTGAAGGGCTCGGGGCACACCCATTAATTCTCTCTGCACTGAAGTTTCCGTTGTAATGAATGTAATCTTTGACCAAAGAACCTTCCAAGCTGGTGGAGGAGCTGGGGGATTGATCCTCTGTTGCCAGGTCCTGCTTGGGGGTGCTCAGCAACTCCCTGTAACCCCTGCCTGGCTGAGGCTGGTTACCGTTAATGTATGCACACCTTTCCACTGTGTTCTCCAGTCTCTCCTTAAAATTCACCATAGTTCTTTTGCAGTTGTTAAACCTGAAGTTCTCCTCAAGAAACCGATTTTCGTTTGGCATTAATACTGTATGATGGTGGTGTTGCTGATGCTCAATAGGCAGTGGCAGCATTGGTGAGATGCTGTTGGGCCTCTCCTTGCAAGGGCTGCTGTGGACAGGGGCAGAGCGCCCTAAAACCTCTTCAAACTTCCATGGATTTCCATCTGCTCCTGGGACTTGGTCTACCTCCCACAGTTTCCTAGGGGTGTTGCGGCCTGGAGATTTGAAGTACTCATAGGCCTCCCCTCCTTCTGGAGTGCTTTTGCCCTGCTCAGAGTTCTTACGCACCCTCGATCCCCTAGTGTTTCTGGCACGGGTTTCCGGCTCTTGGCACGAAGGTCTTCTGCCGTGTATGACTGCATTGACAGCGTGGGAGAGGTTGACAGGGTCCGCAATGGAGGCAGTAAAGGCACTCAGAGCTGGGATGGGGCTCATCTGAGTGGTGCTACTCACGGATGTGGTGATGACCACCTGCATGCCCTTGCTGGCAGCGTCCACCACGGCTTTGTAAATTGCATCCACAGAGGAGTCCCCCCTGGGACCTGCTCCTTGGAGGCTACCTGTGGCCTGTTGGCCTGCAGTTTGTTCTGTTCTTTGTGGCTGTGATTCACAAGGGCCGTCTCGGAAAGCAGGTAGGCCTGCGTGGGGATGCTCAGGAAGTGATGTCATCCCAGACTGAAGGTTCATCGGTTTGCTGGAAACAGCAATGTCTTCAGGTAAACTCACCTGAAAAATAAATTAAATAAATCACAGTTGCTTAATGAAGAGGATACCATGATGTGCAAATATGTGCATGCTCAAACAGTAGAGCAGAATTCATGTAAAATAAATACAAAGATTTATGAGTCATCCCCTTGAATACTGCCACATAAAATGGGGGGAATTTATTTATTTATTTTTTACATCATTACACTGTATTTTAAGTAATGTTAATAATGTTAATAACCGAGTTAAAAAAGGCAGTTAACTTAAATTGTAGTTTGAATAGCTGTAAACCCTTATATCAACAAGACCCTCTCTGTGAACAGGATGTTGGGTTTAAACTGGGCTGCTGGGTAATATATCACCTGAAAATTTTGAAATAGACAGGCCATGGGGCTGGAGCTGTCAGCTGGCCCAGAGAAGAGGTGCTCTCTTTGGAACCCCTGGTGACACTGGACACCTTGAAGTCCCTGAAGCAGCTGCTGCTGGTTCTGATGAAACATCTGGTTGTTGTTGTTAATCAGTGACTGTAGATTACTCAGCTGTGGGTTATTTAGACTGTTTAATGAAGAGACATCACCTATTGGGTAAAAAAAAAAGAAAAAAAAGATAAAGAAATATAAGCTACTGTTCAAATAAAACCAAATACATATATACAAATTTGAACTATATCAAACTGAAAATAACATTAAAAAGAACTTGTTAAATGTATGTAACCCATTGAATTGTTAAGTCCGTGCTTGAATAGTGGTTCTTTAGCTCATTCAATTTCAATATGCAAAACACAGGTTTGCAAAAAACAATTCTGATATGAAACAACCAAGTGCACAGTATTTCTCAAAATTACATCATACTGTAAACTGTAACATAGAAATTATGCCCATCACAGCTCCACATTAAAAAGGTTAAGGTCAAGAAATACTACTAACTTTTTTGTGATTTCATACTGGCCTATACCATTCTGCTGAATCATTACAAAGTGAGGCAGAGTATATTCTATTTAATTTCAAAGCAACATGGATTTAGAAAACAGGTTGTTAAATACCAGTAATATTTTCTACTTTCTGTTACTTGACAACTGCAGAAAGCTAGTACTGATCAGATTTACCATGAACAGCACACCTATTCAATATTTGCTGCACATTCATGCAAATCGATTAACTCAAGCAGGCCTCTGGGTTTAAGAGTCAACCCAAGAGAGTTTCTGTAATGGTACAGTATCAGTGATGGTGTGACACATGGTGCAAGACAGCATTATTTTGTTCAGTGGAGCAGCTCTAACACCAGACTGAACACGGACAATTACAGCTCTATTCAGATAAAAGATAACCCCTGACTGAGTAATAAGGAGAAATCAATAGGGACATTAAGGGTCATAGCATACATCTGACACAGTAGTTTGGATAAAGTTGAAATCCATATTTTCTCCAGCATGACCATACGAACGACCAACACGGGTTAAATAATGTGTCACTCAGATTGACTGCAATTAAGTAATAGGCCACGATAATAATAATCCATTGGAAACTAAATAACAGTTGGACTAATCTTAAAGTTTACAACAACAAACTAGATAAATCACACATTAACGAATAATGTACCAAATACAGACCGAACTAAAGCACTTTATTAAAAAACAGTACTTTGCACTTGTTTTCTTAAACTACACTGTGCTGTTATCTCTTTCAAATCAACTTTCTTTTATTATTTCTGCCATTCACACATTAATTTTACAGTAAGATGATGGTACAGTGCAACATAACCAGTTGCTCCCTCCTTGTAGGCTACATGACATTCTGTTTGTGTATATTATAGTGAAACAAAAGTATATTGTGAAGCTTACAAAAAACAAGAACAATTTGTTTCCATGAACGACTGCTTGCTCAACGAGTCCTGCCAATTCACACTGTATATTAAATATTTTTTTCACTGAGAACTAAATGTCAATTAATTGTATAATTCTGTCTTATTCCATCTTTGCTGGGAAGATGAGTGTAGTAAAGCCTATCTGAAACTGGTTAGTTCTTTTAACTTTCACTGGTAGTTTGAAACTAACAGAAAAAAATATATTGCTAAGAATCTATTGTCAACTGACTGGCTGTCAAAACTATTTTATTATTATTTCCTGAAAGGTATATACTACGGCTTGTATCTGTTACAACTTAAAATGCAATACTACGCACACAATGAGAAATGAAATGCTCAGAACGACTTAAAATGCAATACTACGCACACAATGAGAAATGAAATGCTCAGAACGACTTAAAATGCAATACTACGCACACAATGAGAAATGAAATGCTCAGAACGACTTAAAATGCAATACTACGCACACAATGAGAAATGAAATGCTCAGAACGACTTAAAATGCAATACTACGCACACAATGAGAAATGAAATGCTCAGAACGACTTAAAATGCAATACTACGCACACAATGAGAAATGAAATGCTCAGAACGACTTAAAATGCAATACTACGCACACAATGAGAAATGAAATGCTCAGAACGACTTAAAATGCAATACTACGCACACAATGAGAAATGAAATGCTCAGAACGACTTAAAATGCAATACTACGCACACAATGAGAAATGAAATGCTCAGAACGACTTAAAATGCAATACTACGCACACAATGAGAAATGAAATGCTCAGAACGACTTAAAATGCAATACTACGCACACAATGAGAAATGAAATGCTCAGAACGACTTAAAATGCAATACCACGCAACACAATGAGAAATGAAATGCTCAGAACGACTTAAAATGCAATACCACGCAACACAATGAGAAATGAAATGCTCAGAACGACTTAAAATGCAATACCACGCAACACAATGAGAAATGAAATGCTCAGAACGACTTAAAATGCAATACTACGCACACAATGAGAAATGAAATGCTCAGAACGACTTAAAATGCAATACTACGCACACAATGAGAAATGAAATGCTCAGAACGACTTAAAATGCAATACTACGCACACAATGAGAAATGAAATGCTCAGAACGACTTAAAATGCAATACCACGCAACACAATGAGAAATGAAATGCTCAGAACGACTTAAAATGCAATACCACGCAACACAATGAGAAATGAAATGCTCAGAACGACTTAAAATGCAATACCACGCAACACAATGAGAAATGAAAGCTCGGATCCATTTAAAAGATTTGTGTTTTCACCAACTCGTTGAAGGTGCAACTATCCTGTATCTAAAATAACTATAAAACTAGATGTTGAGCACAACCTATTTCAGTTTCATAGATTTCCTTGTAAATTAATATGAGCAAAGTTCATATTTATCTGTGAGTTCATACAGGAATCCAAAATCAGAACATTGGTTCTACTCCTACTTTGAAAAAGACAATAACAGAGAATAGATCAATTTTGTTGGATATTTTGACCTACATGGAATGTAATAGGAGTTTTTACCTAATTTGTTTAAATTTTACGGAATCGGATATCATTCAATATTGAATATAGATCAGCACAGCATTCCTTAATTTTTTATTTATTGCAGTATAAAAGGCCATTTGAAAGGATTTCTAGTACACTTGTGTTAAGGCTACCTCTCCCTGCACGTCAACATAAAAAGCCCACATTAACAGTAGAACTGGTTACCTATTCTGTGAGAAAAGCATAAATATTTTTTTACAATGTGATCTTACTAAGCAGACCTGTCCCCAGCACAGGGTTCAGAAGTTGTGGCACCACTGAACCACTGAGGAGTTTAGCAGGTCCTGTCGCGTTCCCGGGGTTGTTCGATAGGTTCAGCAGTGTTTCTGCCATCGAAGCTATGGCCGACCCACCCAGCGAGGAGACAGCCATGGATGCCACCGACGAGGAGGAGGATGACGATGTAGTGGTTGTGGTAGTGGTTGCCTGGGAGGAGGTTGCTATGGGTACCTCAGAATGATTAGTAGCACTGTCCATTGCACAGTTCAGGAGGCTTCCCAACAGCTGGGGATTCATGGACATTAGCCCAGAGGCCCCAGTGACAGCGGGGAGGAGTAGGGCATTAGGAGTAGTGTCGTTTCTCACTAAAGAGCTCTGCAGAGGGTGGGCCATCAATGCCTCTGATCTACTGCAGTCTGACTGATTATGTTGTAAATGGTCTGGCAGGACTGGTGTCATGGAAGCTAAAGAGTTGTTTTTCGGTTGTTGTTGTTGTTGTTGCTGTTGTAACCGATCTGGGAGGTTCAAGTTAAAAGGGGGGAGAGGAAGCATTGCGGCCGCCTGAGCTTGATTCTGAAGCAGAGCTGCTAGGAGCTGGAGCTGACCAGGAGGCAATGCCTGCCCATCCATATCATTAGAGAGCAAAGCCAAAGCAGCATTAAGATTGGGGTTTAGGATGCCTAGTGTGTTGAGGTTGCTGTCTCCTGAAGGAGCTGCTAACATGTTTAGCAGATTCTGGTTTAGGAGCTGTTGTTGCTGATGCTGCTGCTGCTGTTGATTGTTCATGGCTAAAGGGATGGAGAGGGAACCTAGAAGGTTTGTGTTTAAGGGGTTTGGGAGACTGCTGCTGGCCAGGTTATTTTGTGGGAACTGAAACATCTGCTCTTGTCCCATGAATGGAAAGGCGCAACCAATTGGTAGCTGACCCTGCAGTGGGTTGCCACTCGCGGTTCGAACAATAACTCCATCCTGCATTACAGATGTAGTCTTGGTGATGGCAGGCTGATTGGCACCGGCTACTGCCATGGACGACGATAGGCCTGAATTTCCTGTAATATATAGAAATAGACTGATTAGAGGATTTATGCCTCGGATGTTTAACATAAGTTGGCAGTGTGGTCAACTGCCTACAGCCAAGGGCTGGAGGGCAACATATCCAGGTTTTAAACTCCAGTTTTGATGTTGACTATAATACAACTTTTATGTGCAAAGGCAAATGACCTTTTATGTTCCTTAAATAGTAAAATGCAGGTGTCCACTATATAGAAAATATAATATACGCAGGATTCCAGCCAGATTTGGTAAATTATTTATTTTTGAAGGGTTTATTTTTCAATGGTAAGTAGTAGTATTAATACTATTGAAAAAAATAATATTATTCACCCCCCTGCAAAGTTTTCACATTTTGTTGGCACCTGCGCGTACTCCACGATGCTTTCAAATTAGACTTTACTACTCCACATTGATAAAGTAAAAAAATGCATATAGAATATAAATAAGTAAGATTTACAGAGAAAAATGGATTAATCTCAGTTGCATAAGTATTCAACCCCTTTGATACTGCAGCCCTAAATCAGCTCAGGTGCAAATGATTTGTTTGAAAGGTCACAAAATTAGGTTTCAGCCTGTGTGTACTCAAAGTGGCTTAACTTGTAGATAATTTCCCTCAGGTATATAAAGACTTTCAAGCTGCAACTCACATAGTGATCCAACAAAGCAACCACGATGACCAAGGAGCTTTCGAAACAAGTCAGGGATAAAGTGGTAGAGAGGCACAGAGCAGGAGAAGGGTACAAGAAAATTCAAGAAGTGGAAGATGCATCATACCACCCAGACACTACCCAGATTAGGTCGCCCTCCCAAACTGAGCAGCCGGGCAAGCAGGAAACTGGTTCTGGATGTCACTCTGAAGCCAACAATGACTTGAGAGATCTGCAAAGTTCTGTGTCTGAGATGGGAGTCAGTGTTCACACATCAACAATAAGCCGGTCCCTACACAAAGATGGCCTGTATGGATGGGTGGCAAGAAAGAAGCCATTACTCAAAAAGCCTCATCTTAAAGCAGGTATGGAGGAAAAAGGTTTTGTGGTCAGACGAGACATAAATGTAATTTTTCGGTCTAAATTCCAAGCGCTACGTCTGGCGGAAGCCCAACACTGCACATCACCCAGTCAAAACCATCCCAACTGTCAAGCATGGTGGTGGCAGCATCATGTTATGGGGATGCTCCTCTTCAGCAGGGACTGGGAAGCTTGTCAGGATAGAGGGGAGAATGGATGGTACAAAGTACAGGCGAGTCCTTAAGGAAAACCTGTTTGAGTCAGCCATGACTCTGAAACGGGAGGAAATTCACATTTCAGCAGGACAATGACCCAAAGCACAAAGCCAAAGCCCCACTTGAGTGGTTGAACAAAAAGAGAATTAATGTTCTTGAGTGGCCCAGTCAAAGTCCTGACTTGAATCCAATTTAAAATTTATGGCGAGACTTGAAGATTGCAGTCCATCGACGATCCCAAACAAACTCATCCGAACTGGAGCAATTTTCCTGTGAAGAATGGTCAAAAATTTCACCATCCTACTGTGCAAAGCTAGTAGAGACCTATTCAAAAAGACTCATAGCAGTAATTGCGGCAAAATGTGCTTCTACCAAGTACTAACTTAAGGGGCTGAATACTTATGCAACCAGTAAATTTCATTTTGTACATTTTCTTTGCAAGTTTTGCTAACATTTAACCTCCTCCTCATATAACAGCATTCACTTTAACCACTACAGCTTTGAATAAAAAAAAAGTTTGTTTGAAAAACTGTGCACAGATTATTTGTAATTCAACAAAATGTGACATTATTGGTAGAGGGTGAATACTTCTGCAAACCACTTTATTTATGTGTGTGTGTGTATATATATATATATATATATATATAATATATATATATATATATTTACTTGACTATATGAAACAAGTTGGCAACAGCTTTCTTACTGTAGATCTGTCTTGTTAAGGAATCCTATGCCCTTGCAGAATGACAACACACACATTTTTAATTATAAATAAGTACTGTCTTGTTTACAGTGTCATCCAATTTTAAGGATTTTAAAAGATGATGGAAGCACAAAATGGTAAAGTGACTTATCAAGGCCAAACAATGAGTCAGTGTTGGATCCAACCCCAAAATCTTATGCCTTTTTAAAACATGCCCAAAATTAATAAACTGGTTGGAATAAGTTTTACAGTACATCCTTCATACTTAGGAACTGGAAATACTTCTGAAACACTGAATCATGTCTACATTTGTTGACATTTCTGAATGAATCAGCATTAACTTGGCCATTCTAATTCTTTTAGGTACCCGCCTCACTATTCCTGCAAATATTCTGAAGCATAACAGAAAAGTTACCGGGGACTTGAAATGCTCCAAAAGGTTAAAATAAAAGGAATATTAAGGGAATAATACTGCATATGTCTATATACAGCATCTATATGCACACTTATAGGGCTAAGATACATAATTAAGGCATCAAAAATATTAAAGCAGATGACATCGAAATCCATTTTTTAGCCACAGCTATTAATGTACTGTGCATCCAATTACATATTCATAAGAGTTAAAACACCCGTTACAGATTAATTCATTAAAAAGCAGCCTTGTACATCATTTCATGGTACCTCATAACTTCTATTGCATTGTTCTATAACCCAGGTATTCGTCCATTACAGAAAACAATCGAAGAGATGGATAAATTGAACTGAAGGGAAGGGAATAGCTGCATCAATGACAATGTACTGTAGCTAGGTAATATAGGCCTTCAAGATCTTCTGCAGGATATGAAAGCAAGTCATTTTCAACCAGCAGATTTAGGCAACTGCATGCGTTTATAAATCACAATGTACAATAAAAAATAAATAAATAAATAAATAAATAAATAAATAATGATCTATAAATGATAGCCTGGTGGTCGCCGGTTTGAGTCCAGGCTATTCCACTGCCGACCGTGGACAAGAGCTCCTAAGGGGCGGCGCACAATTGGCCGAGCGTCGCCCGGGTGGGGAAGGTTTAGGTCGGCCAGGGTGTCCTCAGCTCACCGTGCACCAGTGACACCTGTAGTCTGGTTGGGCACCTGCGGGCTTGCCTGTAAGCTGCCCAGAGCTGCGTTGTCCTCCGACGCTGTAGCTCTGAGGTGGCTGCATGGTGGGCCTGCAGAGTGAAAATAAGCGGTCGGCTTGAGGCACACATTTCGGAGGACAGCGTGTGTTCGTATTCGCCGCTCCTGAGTCAGAGCGGAGATGGCAGCGGTGAGCGGAGCCTAAAATAATTGGCTATTTCAAATTGGGAGAAAAACAAGGTAAAAATCAATTTGTGACTACTACATTTAAAATATATAAATAAAGAAATAAAATTAAATTCATTGGACTGCACACGCCAGTATTAGTGTTCTGTAGCTACCTGAGTAACATAAAAGTAAATATTAATTCTTAATGGCTTTATATACTGTGCAGACATAAAATCATTGTAAGTAGTACACACTTATAAATAGGTTCCACTTCTTTAGAGTATTTGTGGTTAAGCACAACGCCTTGTGCCAATGTGTCCTAGAGAAATGAATATTTAAGATGTGTGTTCTTCCTACACAACTTTGATGTATATTCCTTAGTACTGCTATCTCCATTACATTCTCAAACAGATGCCAAGGAAACTCTCCTCTACAAAGGGAAGCTTCTACTCTCAGCATCATTAACAGTCACAAAAGTCAGAACTGAGAAAAAAATGACAGATATTTTAATTATTACTAAAAATGTTAGAGGTCTTTTTACAGGAGGTCTCTACAAAAAAAGTACACAAAAAGGAAGGCAATTTCTTATGTTCATTTGTGGTGAAATTACTAACAGCCGCACTTCCATAATTGGGCAAATCCACTTAATGTGTAGGGTTCATTTATGAAATTGTCAGTGATGAAACTGTATTTTTTAATGTTACATAAATTTAGTCAACATAGTAGTAGCAGGAATGGGCTATTCATGTTTGAGTTCTGCTTTTTTCTTTTAAAATTAGGCTAGACAACAGACTGCCCAGTGGAGATCTGATAAAAGACAAAAGGCAGAATATACCAGTCTGAGGGACTATTTATTAATCTTAAACTGAATATGCACTACAATATCCCCCAAACCAAACTTAATAAATGATAAATAATTAGAATACTACTGTAGCTTTAAATGTTACTTGTATTATTTGCTATTGGAGTGATATTAAAATGTTTATGACATTGTTCAACTGTCTTGAATATTAAGTGCCATTTCAAAGAGAGCCTCACTCACAGTAGGTTCATCTTACTAACACAATTATTCCCAGAAATGAGTTAAATATTTAACACTTTATTAAGTATTTAAAACAAAATATGCAAGCAGCAATCCTTGTTAGATCAGAAGTATCTGCACTGTGTTATTTATATTCATTTAATTTGCACAGTTCACAATGCTGATGAATAACAACATTTGCACAGTATACTATTGAATGGATAATAAGAACAATGGCTACATGTATGATAATGATATTATTTATCAAACATGCTTGGAAGCAGAATTATTAAGCCTTGCCATCAGATTCTTAGCTTTACTAATTCTACTGTTTTCATCAAAAAAGCAGAAGCAAAATACAGTTAACAAACAAAGTCTTCCAGAGACTAGACAGACAGCCTGTGTCAATAACTGGACATACCAAGTTACAGATTCATATTTTTAAATTTGACAAATATTCCATCGCCCCTCACAACTGCAGTATAAACCTGCAGTGGAACAACCAACCCAGCACCACTGCTCTATAACCCTTACGAAGGGGTGACAATCACTTGATCACTGTAAACAACCACCACTAGGGGCTGCTAAGGTCCCTTGTTTTATTATGACAAGTAGAGGATAGAAGAGGAGAGGCAGCTAACTCTAACAGTCTTAAGTTTAGCAGAACCAAAAGAACAAAAAATAAAATCAATAAAAACATTAGCTTTGTATGTTTAGCACCGAATAACCCCAACAGTTGTACTGTTGTTACACAAAGACAAGACTCTTTCTACTACTGTATATGCGAAAGAATTCAGTACTGGCAAGTTGCAGAGCATTGATGGGTTTAGAGGAAGTCATTCTGGTGGATATCATTTTTTGGTTATTTTGTATTTAAAAAAAATCATTTTTCAAAAGTGTTGATATGTCTAGTAGTTATTTAGTGTTTTTAAAATCATTAATAAGAATTACATTTCTTGATCATTAATTTGTAAACTTAGTATAAACTTAAAAAATGACATAGGTTGTAATCTTCTCAGGAAACAGCCTTGGTGGACACTGTGTTACTTACCGCAATATTGGCACGGAAGACGCAGTACAAAAACAATCTTCTAAATGTAATTGGATCCTCTTAGCATGAATAAACTTTCAAAAAACAAATCAAAACAAAAATACAAATCAGTGTTGGGGTTATTTTGTGGTGTTAATTCACATTTGGAACCAGTACTAAATTCTTTCACATATCCAATTCAGGCTACACATGGCAGGACTTCCTTTCTATCAAAGATTATCTAATGTCAAATCCAAAATACATTAAAAAGGTACCAAATATGCACATACATAATGTAAATTCCAGATTATTTCTCAATGAGTGAATATTGGACTACATTTGAAAAATGATAATGATACAATGCCTGTAAAGGGTAATTTATATATATATATATATATATATATATATATATATATATATATATATATATATATATATATATATATTTTACACACACACACACACGTCAGCTAGATAATCTTTCACAGTAAATAAAAATATAACATATACTGTATCTAAATCCTAGATGTTTAATTGGTGACCCAGCCAGATTCGAGTACCAACTATTTAAAATATGTATTTAATGACATACATCACACCAATGAAACCAAGACGGCATTTCTGACCACCAAGTTTCTGAGCATCACTGATTGTAATAAGAATTAACAGGTACCATAAAAGTTGCGTTGTGGAGACACCTTCAGATACAGTATTTATTTGCCTAGATGTTAAGAGTAGATTTGTTGCAGGTACAGAATGCAACTAGCCTTTGTACTGTAGGTCAAGCTTCCAACAAATTGAACATGGTCGTAAGAAAACTATGCTTGTACGTTAAAAAAAAAAAAAAAAAATTCTTACCTGCTTCTGAACTTGCTTGGGCACAGTTGCTGCCACTGTTGTTTGGTACCATCGCTACTGAAGAAGCCTGGATCCTGGAAAGTTCCTGGTTATGATGATGATGATGATAATGATGATGATGATGTTGTCGCTCAGGATGATGAGGAGAAGGGTGATGGTGGTGGTGAGTATGGTGGTGGTGTTGAGGGGGAGGTTGGTGATGTAAGGGACTCCCTAAAGCGACTCCTGTCTGATTGAGCATCCCACAATTCCCAACAGCTTGCATCTGATTCACCAGACTTGCAAACTGGCTGTGAGGGACATGGCCTCCGCTGTGAACCAAGTTAGTGTTTACGTTTTGGCAGTGCATTCCTTCCTCCCTGGAAGGATGATGCTGCAACTGTAGGTTTTGAGGTGGAAAAGAAGTCAAACTGTTGTCTGTAAAATGAAGCTGATTCGAGGAGCAAGGTATATTAGCATTTGAGATACCACAACCAGCGCCATTATTTCCACTCATGTGACAGCTCATTGTCTGAAGCAAATGGGCCATAGAGTTATTTGGAGGAAGTGAACTTTGACCTTGCTTCCTCAGGTGGTCAGGTCCAGGATTGGAGGCTTCTGGAGCTCCCATCGGCAACTGCTTGAGCATGTTGAAAACCGAAGCTGGCTGCTTTCGTTTACGTAAGGGATCCTTTTGCTGAGCCATTAGCTTGTCTCGTAGTGCAGCTCGTCCACTTTGCTGCCCTTCACTCATCGTCAGCATCATGTTATTAGGGGGAAACATGGTATTTAAAGTGCTATGTCCTTCCCCGTTACCACCACTGCCAACAGGCCCGACACTGCTGCTATTACTGTTCCCCCTACTGCTGCTATTGTTGTTGCCAGTCAATTTGTTTTGATTTGCTAGCTGTGCTTTAGCTGCTGCGGACAGTAAACTACTTGCAGGAAACGAAGCAGCATTATGTTGATTCAAGATCTGATTAAGGGGCATTCCGAGCAGCCCTGGGTGATTCTTCTGCGGAGCACTTCCGGCTGATGCGGGTGGAAACATAGAGTTGGACTGAGCGTTAAGAACGTTGCTCTTGCCAACAAGCAACTGGTTGGAGACGTCTTTGTACTGATGATGAAGACCATCAGGCTTTGTAGAGGGGCTTGAAGGCATAGATGGCCTTGGTGATCCAATGGATGACCTAGGTGACCTCGGGGGAACCTTCATGCTACCACAACTGGCCTGAGGCCCCGGTGGCACGATGAAGCTTCCATGGTCTGAAGAAGTGGAAGATGAGCGTGACCTTTGAGGAGATGCCTCTATCCTCCCCATGACAGGTCCCATCATGTGCACTGGGGAGGTTACTGGGGAGTGTGATATGGTGGTGGAGGCCACATGCTGGACCCTCTGTATGTGGCTGCCATGATTTACGGGTCCTGATTTGACTGTTGGCAAGGGGAGGTTACTTGGCAAGGGAACAATAGCAGGGGGGATGTTTACATTCATCATAGGCACCTGAGAGTGGACATTTGACTGGAAATTAGAGGGGTTCATTAACATATGGCTCTGGCTAACTGGTTTACTGGGGATTGGATCGAGGATGCCCAAGGGGTCCTTTTCTGAAGTAATTTGCTTTTTCTGAAGAGCACAGGGGGGTGGTAAGGGTGGTGGTGGGGGAGGGTGTGAAACTTGAGGGGGTTTATGGTGAAATACTGCTCGAGGCATGTCCATATTGGGTGGAAAATTACACATAGGCTTTTTTAGAATAGGACTTTTTGTAGTCACTGTAGGTGAAAGCGGTATATTAGTCCTTCCAGCCATGGCGCAAGATGACTGTGCTGGAGCGTTATGGAGCAATACTGCATGGGGAGATAGTCGAGTCCGGTTGTTTAATTGAATGGGGCTAGAATTAGACACACCATGAAACCCAGGATTGTTCCGTGTGAAAACATCAGGGCTTCCCAGAGGGTCAGTCCTGGGAGACAAGGAGCCATCACCGTATATTTGAGATCCTGATGACGCTGGGCTGGGCAATCCACCATGACTGCCACGGTATGGAGACTTCTGTCCATGCTCATTACTCCCAAGCCTTTGTCTTGGATAGCCAGCGTGAAAATCTTGCAGCTGGCCTGCAGTTAGTTCCTGTTGATAAAGCCTAGGACCTGTCATCATCATCATCTTGAAAGGGTTCTTGCATTCTGTGACCACAGAATTAGCCATTCCTTCATGTGATTTATTCCTTATTGCTCTTGGAGTTGCTGATCGTGTAGGTACCACTGGAGTTGCACCTGAAACACAGTTTAAATAATAATAAAAATAACAATAATTATCAGCTGGTCAGTTTCTCAAAATGGGAAATACAATTTATTTACAAAATAAAATTATCCTTGTAGACAAGTATAAAATAAAGTATGAATTACACACATCTCTCAATTTCTAGGCCTTGTCCTGCGTATCTGTTGAAACAGAATTGATTCTATGCATTGTATTGAACGCAGCTGAAGGCTCATATGAACCATTGCAATAGTGTACTACAATACAAAAAAATCAATTAAATGTAAATAACTTGAAATCATGAGTTATATGGTGCATTATCAGCAAAATGCACGGGAGACTGCAGGTAGTGTTAACCTTATGACTGACAGGCATCTGCTCTTTGTTTTCTCTCTGAGTTTTTTAAATCCTTTTCTCAAAGGTGGCACACTTAATTTATTAGTAGACAGTTTTTAGTGATCAATAGCTGCAATACATACTTGTGCCACCCCCTGGACTAGTTAAAACTAGAGAAGGATGGGGTGTTTCCATGCTTTTATGAAGGGTGGCAACTGCAATGATTTTCCGTTTATGGATGCAAAGCTTAGTAACATCTTCATCTGCTTTGACATCTTCTGCGGTCCTCTGTTTGACAGCTGCCCCAGGATCAAAATTAAACACCTGAAACACATATTAGCCATTAGATGTTGATTTATTTGGTTTGTGACTCATTTTTATTTGAACATGCTTGGACATTTTTCAAACTTTAGTACAAAAACTTTTGGGTCATCTTCAGGAGCAAAACACCTTACTCCTTTGTTAATCTTTCTCAAGCAGCATATACAAACACCACCACTGTTTGGGTAAGTAAATCAAACATGTAACAGTGCAATGCTCCTGTTTTAATAATAAATGTAAATAGCATTTTGTATTACATCTGCCACCATTTAGATAAATTAACAAGACTTAACTTTTTTAGTCAAGATTCTTATATTAGCGGAAGAACTAATCAGTTTTGAACCATTAACCATTTCAACACCATGACGTACGCACGTATGTCAAAGGAAAACCCACTTACAGTACCATGCCGTACATGCGTACGTCAAGTTTCCCATTCTATTCTATGAGCGGTTTCTCAGTCTAGCGTTTCAGATTTCATTCTCTAAGGCAGTACTACAATGGGAGTGATGAAGATTTTGAAGTTGGTTCGGAGGATTTCGATACCAGCGACAGTGATGCTGACTTATCACTCAGCGATGATGATGAAGAGGATGTGGAGCCAAGAACAGCAGGGGACTGGGTGTTTATTACTGATCCCTACGATGATGCCAGTCCTTCATCATTTGATTTTGCACCTGTTTACACAGATGTGCACCCCGTCGTGGAACCTGAGAGTTTGCGTTCTCCATTGAAGTGCTTTTTGGCTTTTGTTCCAGAATCACTTACCTTTGTGACTGTACAAACAAAAGAGCATGCAGCTACTTTACAGGTAAGCCAACTGCAAACGGGAAGGTGTTTGGTTTGAAATGGCAGTGCTGTGACGAAATACTATCAAAACACAGTACTGGGTATAAGGCAATGAAGCAGGCGTCTGCGGCAGCCAGATCCATTACAATGCCTGTGCAAAGTAGTCCTGTACACGCATTTGTGCCTATCCCTCCAACACAAGGGAAGCAGAGACCACAAAAAAGGTGCAGGGTCTGCCAAGAAAATGAAAACAAAAGAAAGGACACAAGAAAAATGTGCAGTGGTTGCAAAGGCAACCCCGGGTTCTGTTGTATTGAACATTTCAATAAAAGTCGATAATGGCACACATTTTGATGTTGATTTTTTATTTGATAATTACTGTTTACTGAATATTATTGTTTTAAGTGTTTTCATTGTTCAAACAAAACTTTTTTTTTTTTTTTTGTTTTTATCTCTATTTGGAACTATTTGTGTTTTATTCATCATATGTTAACATTTTATAGCAATTACAGGTTTGAAAACATTATTATTATTATTATTTTCAAAATCTGGTACCTGGGAAGGGTTTTTTTAAAATCTGGAGTTGAAGTGGTTAAGATCTACTTCTGGTGCATACTTGTGTATAATATGTTGTCTTATTTAGTTTTGAACTGCCCACTGATTTCCAAAATATCCCATTCAGGTTAATGCTTTTAAAGCAGTCCACGTAAATGTGTCTTGCAGGCTGATTATGTACATAGACAATTGCCAATTCTCAGAGGCTGTTAGTGTTGTTTTTATGTGCACTGCAAAGCACTGCTATTAAAACAAAAACAGAACTGCAGGTGGTTGCAGAAAGCTGGAGCTCAGAACCACAGATTAAGCCTAAATAAGATCAACACAGAAATCCTGCACCTTCCTGTTGACCCACCACTAGTCAATATAAAACAGACATACACACCTTTTTTTTTTGCAATTAAAGGAAATCAATTAACCATTTTAAATCTATATTGCGGAAATACATTAATCCAAGTCTTGAGATTATACACACTAACTGCAATATTTTCTGCAGAAATGTACTACTGTTTTCAGCTCTAGTATAATTCTTAATTCATGTAAAATGTGCAACCAACTTTATATTACCATTAAATTTAATCTAGAAAATGTAAACCCCCAACAAAGACTTCCACGTTATTTATTTCTAAAGTGATTCTTACTGTAGTATTTACCTTGGGGAGAATAAGAGGACATTCCAAGCCGCACTTGCAGGTTCCGTCAGTTAACAGGTATGTTTTAACCTGCTCCAGGCAAGATAGGACTGAGCCACTTGGACTACAAGAAAAGAAATAAGGAGTGGGCAACACTGATAGCAATATGAATGAATATATTTTAGCCAAGCGATACCTTCTACACATACCACAGGTGGTAAAGTCACAGTCATAGGCTCTGAAAAACTATTTGGTTTCTCTTTATGGTGGCAAAACTACACAATAGGGAGAGTGTCCTTTTAACCAGCACTTGCACTGATAAGTTCACCTGCACAGATTTCATTACTACTGTACTTCCTTGCTTTAAAAATGCTTATATACATGTAGCTCTTTTACTGTAAAAGGTCACAATTTGTCAGGTATTGCAACACATTTTAATAAACCTGCAACTTTAGAAACCCCTCTATGGTTGTAGATAGAATATTAGTATCATGATGCTATCTCTGGACATATGTACAAATGTAAATATGCATGTACAAATAGACAGGGACATATAATGGTATAAAACCAGTAAGTTCACAGGTGTTGTTTGAAAAATATTTTAATGTTTTTAATGATGGAAGACTTTCAAGAGATAAACAGTTGCTGTATTAAGCAGTAAAAGCAATTAAAAAAAAGCTGTATCTAGGTGCCTGATCCTTTACAATCCTTCAGTGTTGGAGCTCTCTGTTTAGTGACTCCACCCACAAAGTACTCTGTGGTATTTATTTGAAGAATAGTTATATCGTGGACCTTTCCTTAATGAGGACATTTCCACAAAAACGTGTACATGCAGACAATACTTGAACTATTTACCTTACGTAAACCACTTGGTTTGGGTCCGCCTTGCGCTGCCATCCTATTGGAACCTGGGCGGGAGGCGGCCCTCCTTTGTCCCCTCCTTCATACTCCCTTCCTCCATTCATTTTTTTGTTTTTACAAACGATGTCTTAAAGGTATCAAATGCCCATCAATGTCCACAGACTACATGTCATCTTGGCCTTCCGAAAGAGGACCATGCGGTACAGATTTAAAACTGTACACAGCTGTTAGAGGCGGCTCGCTTTGGAACCGTCTTTGATGTCCTTCATCTTTTGCACCCCTCTAAACACCAAGCTGATTTCCCATTATAGTCTTCATTAAATAAGTGCTGGCAGGTGAATTAGAATTGAAAAAGTCAAACATGAATTCTAAATGGATGAAACTGGTTGTCAACAATTCGGGATAAACATGATTCAAGTAAAAATGTTAGTGGAGTATCTTTTCTGTGACTGGAAAGTTGTTTCTTTCAGCAGGCAACAACTCTTCAAGCTTGCTGAATGCTGTTGACCTGCGCTTTGAGGACTCTCATTTCTAATAAAGTGAATCAAAGCCAATGTTCTCCAGCATTACTCCCTTCAAGATCCCCATGTTTTTTTTTGTTTTTTTTAACTTCCCAATAAAACATCCAACATGTACGAGGGCTTAAAGTGTGGTCTCCTCATGACTGTTTACCTGCTGAAGAAAAACCATGAAGGAATGGTTAAAAAACAAACAATAAAAAAACAATTAATATTCCATGAAATATACTACGTAGGCCAAGTTAAACATTTGTAGAAATGTTCAGATTCAGGAGTAGGCTTCTGTAGTTAACTTTTACCAGCCAAACAGACAATATCAAATGCAGTACAGTTGACAGTCTGCAAAATATAAACACACCCTACAACTGGTGTTGAACTGTAGGCAGCACAGATTTAGAGCCTGCTAAAGACTTGAACTGAAAACATAACACTGCAGTATTTTGTTTTTTTTATGGAGTTGCGTGCACCATTTCCAGTCACCAGTATGCTAAGGAACTGACCTCCACCCCACCCACCCCAGCCACAATCTTATTTAAAACAATGCAACAAAGATGGCTGAATCTTAAAATGATTACCAAGTACTGTAGTCCTGTATCACCCTTCACCATTTTAGGAAAAAAATAAAATACCATGCTGCAAGAATTTAAATCAATAACCTAAGCTAACTGACAGTTTAAAGAAAATTGAAAAATACAAAATCTTGGGTCGAGAGCAGACATCCAACATGCTCCTGCTACTCCCTCAGGACCAACTAGACTACATAAGATACAGTACATGGCAGTATGATGTATAGTAGTGCAATTCAGTTATCTCTACATGTTGTACTTGAGGAACAGGCTCATAAGGTATACAGGACTCGCTACACCCTTGGGGTATGATTACAGTCACAAAGTCTTTGGGTATGACTACAACACACGAATAATAGGCCACCGTTATCCCTATATTCTTCCACCTGAAATCAACGAAATAAATACTTAATATACTGAAGTATTTTGTGTAAGTATACTACAACAGGTCCAAATTATTGCTTAAATACAAGGATTTTTAAACACTACTGCATGATGACATATTTAAAATGTACAGTAGCTGCATAACAAAATAGCAGCCTTCAACCTCTGCATCCACATTAAAACCAGGGTTCTCACAAGAACTTACAGCAGTGCCAGGCTGGTCTCTCCATAAGGTGTTGCTATGGCATAAGGGGACAGGAGACATACAGACAACAGGTCCTTGACTTTTGAACACTTCGTTTGATGTCTTTATTTAGTTTAAAATAGCATAATTTATTTTACATAAAGGCATCTCCTTTGTTTGCCACATTATGCTGGACAAGTAAAATGTTTTTTTCTTTAAGTCTTTATCCAGTATCTACCATTGAATTTGTTTATGTTTAATTTAATAGCAGGACTAACTGTAACTTCTGCAAGAAGCTGCAGTGTCCCACAATTCGGTTCAACTTTACACTGTACACATTTAAACTAGGACCCAAAACCATAATATTACTCTGTGCTCCAGTTATCATCATCTACAACAAAGAGGAAACTATTTACTGTAAATGCAGAGAACAACATTTCATCCCTAAAGAGATCTCATCAAAAGGTACTACTGAAGTGCGTGATTAGAATGGGAAAATAAATACAATAACATTTAACAGTGGTGGCTTGCTGTATGAGTAAACCTTATTACTGCATCCAGAATGACACCAGCCACCAAAACAATGGTACGTGATATGGTACAGCTCTCTGGGGGGGGGACAGTAAGAATATCTACATTAACAGAGGCAGCTCAAAAGAACTTTGTTTTTGCTTCTAAATTTAGGACCTGTTGAGCTGTATTTGATAAACAAGTATACATGTGGTGTGTGTGTGTGTGTATATATATATATATTATATACACACACACACATACATAGATACATACATATGTACACACACACACACATATTAGATAGAGATAGATAGAGAGATAGATAGATAGATAGATAGATAGATAGATAGATAGATAGATAGATAGATAGATAGATAGATAGATAGATACACACACGCAGACAAAAGTACTGGCACCCTACACTCAAGAAAACATGTTAAATACAAGCTTTTAGTGAACATTAGCCACTAAATTAATATGACAAAGACCAAAATACACAATTTTGGGCATTTTATCAAACAATCCTTATAAAAAAAAGCACATAATCAATTTAAAATGTTTGTTAATGACATAACACAGTCTGTAAAAATGTAATAGAACTAATTAAAAAATATATTCATTAATTGAAAACCATTGCAGAGTAATTAAGCTGAATTATAAAGGCAATAGCCAGAAAAAAAGGTCATTTCCAACATCTGTTTAAGAAGAACATTTTGGCAACACAGCAGATGATGGTCAAGACAAAGGAGTTGGATTAATGTTTGAGAAAAGCACTACAACAAAGAACATGGCTACAGAACAGTATCAAAAATATGGGAAAACAAAAATACACAAATCAGAGCAATAATCAAGATGTACCACTGAACAAATGAAACTGAAACACTTGAAAGAAGTGGACATCCCAAGAAAATTACAGGAACGGCTGGTAGAATCGTCGCTGAACACAAACCAAAAAAAAAAAAAAAAAACGAACAGCCAAAGACTTAAATAGCAATACTGCGCGAAAGAACTGCCTGAACACAGAACAGTTGTATGCATGTAGACTTTACTGCAAACCACTGTAAAAGAAAATTCATAAGACACACCGTCTAAAATTTGCCAAGATATATTAACAGAGATTTGAAGCATTCTTCAACAAAATTCTTTGTTCCAATGTGACTAAAATATAACTTTTACCCAAACATGGACCACAGTATGTTTGGGGAAAAAAAAGGGAAAGCCTTCCGTCATTGAAGAAAAACCTGTACCTGATATGGGGTTACTTTAGCAGTCCAGGGACTGCAGACAATCATGTGATTGAAGACCAAATGAATGCAGCCATGTACTGTATCAAAACATTTTAAAGCACAATGACACCACTTGCTTGTAGGCTGATTGGCAGACAGTTTATCTTCCAACATGACAATGACCCAAAACATACAGCAAAGTTAATACTGGAATTCTTGAAGAAAACGAAGATGAAAGTTCTGTAATGGCCTTTGCAACCACCTGATTTCAATCCAATAGAAATGCTTTGGACTGATCTGAAAAAAGCTGTAGCCAAGCATTGTGCATCCAATCTGGCTGAGCGAAAGGAAACATGCAAGACTGAATGGGTCCAGATTTCACTAAAAAGATGTAAAATACTGGTTAAGAATGATCATAAAAAGACTGAAAGCCATAATACAAGTAAAAGGAAGACACACAAAATACTAAAGCAGGGGTGCCAATACTTTTGTCATGAATACTTTAAATGAAATATTTTTATTTTTTTATTTTTTATAAAGATTATTTGTTAAATTACTAAAAATTGTGTGTGCATCTATCTATCTATATACAGTGCTCCCTCGGTATAAGGCTCTCGGTCATAAGTAGGGCGTCTGATTTTCGGGTGAATTTTTTTTCCAAATTCGGGTGAATGCTTTTTTAAAAATTGGGTAGAATTATTTAATGAAAAACATCGGGTGAACTTTTTTAAAATATATATAATCAAGAAAGAATAAATAAATAAATAAATCTATATTCGGGTAGGTTTTATTTAGAAAGAAATAAACGGGTAAAACCCAAAAATCAGACGCCCTAGTTATAACTCTCCAACAGCATGTCCCCCAATTCCCTATACTAGTAATTCATGCAATATTTCTACAGTAAATACAGTACCGGTGTTGTTCAAACTATAAACAACTTCTCAGTCTAACTTCCGTTTCTGTTTCTCCCTTTTGATACAGTATCTGAACTGAAGAAAAGCTGCGCTGGCACTTAACAGACTTCTTATTCAGCATTCGTTTTATAACTAAATAAATATTAAGCCTATTACGTGGTTACCTTTCCTAATGTATTTACTTTTTTGCTGCGAGAGGAGTTGCGGCTTTCCCTCTTCCCCTCTCCCGACCCGCTCTCCTTCTCGCACTTGGTTTGCTTGTCTGTCGCTTCGAACTAAACTCCTGACCGCTGTTTAGTCAGATGTGTGTTGTTATGTGTCCCATGGCGCACCCTCACCCCTTCCCTCGTTTATAACGCTCTTCGGTTACAATGCTCATATTGGTGTGTCCCCTGAGACCCGCGTTATAGTGAGGGAGCACTCTATCTATCTATCTATATATACACTCAAATATACCGGATCCTAGACTAAGACTTTTGGAAAGCTTGTAGATAAGTCCATGTAAACGCAAACAGAAGACTCAGTAGCGATTTTATTTTCTTAAATGTTTGTGGGCAGCAGTGTGGAGTAGTGGTTAGGGTTCTGGACTCTTGACCAGAGGGTTGTGGGTTCAATCCCCATTGGGGGACACTGCTGTTGTACCCTTGAGCAAGGTACTTTACCTAGATTGCTCCAGTAAAAACCCAACTGTATAAATGGGTAATTGTATGTAAAAATAATGTGATATCTGTATAATGTGAAATAATGTATAATGTGATATGTTGTAACAATTGTAAGTTGCCCTGGATAAGGGCGTCTGCTAAGAAATAAATAATAATAATAATTAAGGGTAAGACAGTACAGTTTTTATTTTTAAACCATATAATTTTGGGCAAAGTTATTATTATTATTATTATTATTATTTTTACTTTGTAATTAAGTCCTTGCGATGTTAAAACATAATTAACTTATTTAGGATTTATTTGCTTAGAAAATACTAACCTGGGCTGTCAGTATCAGAATGTAATATAAAGTGTGTGTGTGTATGTACAGTATGTAGATATGGTTTAAATGTTTAGATGCTGACATTGAAAAGAGTTTAAACGTTCATAAAAATTTTACCAAAAGTGCATCCCTAATAAGCAACTAGCAGAACAATATCCCAAACAAATTCATGAAAACAGAGAAAAATGTGAGACGGCATGCAAAAACAAACTTATTTGTCTATTTAGCAGACGCCTTTATCCAAGGCGACTTACACAGACTAGGGTGTGTGAACTATGCATCAGCTGCAGAGTCACTTACAATTACATCTCACCCGAAAGACGGAGCACAAGGAGGTTAAGTGATTTGCTCAGGGTCACACAATGAGTCAGTGGCTGAGGTGGGATTTGAACCGGGGACCTCCTGGTTACAAGCCCTTTTCTTTAACCACTGGACCACACAGACCACTTAGTGGTCTCCAAACAGTAATGCTCAATGCATAGATTTTGTTTTAGTGTCTGTACTGAAAATCCAGTAATAAAATGTATTATAAAATGTATTACTATGTTTTTGTCAAGCATGCCAGAAGTGAACCGGAGGTGGGTTATTGTTGATCATCGCAGTTAATTTAATGATGGAAGGCAACATGGTGAAATTGGGTGAAATTGGGTGAAAATGGGTAAAAGCTGGACCAGCACATTTCACTCTGACGGGGCACTTATTTAAAACTTAATGTCACATATCATATGTCAATCAAATACCCCCCCTATAATTATCAAAAAGAATTATTCTTGAACCACCTATGTTGTTTTGTAATACAATAAGTAAAAAAAAAAAAAAAAAATTTGCCGGATGAGCCCGGACAGAGCAGTTAATTCAACTTAAATAACACGTATCATATGCCATTGGATTCCTCTTTCCTATTCCTATGGTTGTCCTGTAAATAAAAAAAACAATAAATAAAGAAAAACTGGTTTGGAAGCATTAGAATGTTTTTTTTTTTTTTTTTTTTTAAATGGGGAAACTGCTATAAGGACAATTCTTTTTGATATGTGGACTATGGGGAAGGAGTCGTAATTTGATGTCGGTTTTAAGACAAATCAGACCTCTTTTAATGTCCCATCTGGGCATTTTTGTCAATTAAAAAAATATGCAAGTCTACTGGTCTTAGTTCCTTATAAGTTTTACCTTAAAATTGCTTTACTGCCACGGAACTAAATTACAACATGAGGTGCCTTTTTATACTACAGACTACTTGGTGGAGGTGGCGGTTAACACAGGTCTAAACATTTTAAAAATCAGTTTCTTGATTCTTGATGTCTGTATTGTAAGTCAAGTAGGTACAGGACAGTACCCTTAGAATAAACAGTCAGCACTGCCTTTATACATTTTGGGCAATCGTCACGTGATCGGTAGTCTTTCCAAGCTTCTCTTTTATTGTGTAGAAGACGAAGAAAGTATAAAAAGGTATTGATTGGGTGACTCAAAAGAACCATGACTATCACCCCAATTTTAAATTACAAACTTTTTTTTTTTTTTTTCAAAGTATGAGCCATCTGTCTTACAGTATACATTTCCGGCTGTTGACAACAGACACCCAAAACAGTAGTAATAATGCAGCATGCATAAAAGATACAGGAAGCTGTACATTTATAGTTGATTAGCAGCTGTTTATTATGCAAATTGTATTTCATGAATTAAATTTACAATCACTTCCATTTAATAAATCATATTCAAGATTTATTTAGCAAATAAAAAATTCAAATAATAGAATTCACTTGTTTTTTGTGAAAATAAACGATTCCTTCTTCCCGATCCAATGGGTTAGATTACATGTCTTCCTAAAACAAAGAATTAAACATATAACCCTGCCAGATTCCTTATAAAAACACATTATTCTTTATATATACCCCCCCCCCCCCCCCCCCCCACGAATTTGCTTTTTCACATTTATTTAGACATTCTTTGTACTAGGTTTACAATGAAAATAGGAGGTACAGTAGAGTGCTAAGACAGCAGTGCAATGATTTCTAAAAACTACCCTGAGAATGGTTCAATAATTATTTGTAAGAGGTTTCCCTTAAGATTCCCTCAGAGCTCAAAAAAAGATATGGTAGTAATCTGTGCTAATGTTGTTACTTATAATTCTATTTCTGTGTACTCTACCCCCTCATTCCTCAGACGACTGCGACCACCAGCATCATTGGCTCACTGTCACTGAACTAATATTATGAACAAGAGATTTTACATGAAATAAAATCTAACATACTGTAATTTTCTCTATGTCAACCGAGGTGATGAAAAATAAAATAATCAGTTGCTTAAAATACATTTGTTTACTCTGGCAATTGAGCTGTAATGTAATACACAGCTCAGAACCACGTTGTCCTCCTCCCTCCCCTGCCACTGTAACTTTTAAGTTACGTGTCTACTGTCTACTTGCAAGGACAAATAGTTAAGATTTCAAGGGACAGAAAAATAACGAATGGGGGAGGGGCAGGCAGACTGTGAGCAGATCCAAACCAGGAAAAGGAAACAATGTAGGAGGAGCATTGTGCAACTACAATCACAAAAAAAGCAGGAATTCAGGTTCAGAAATAATAATAAATGGCTGAATTTTATAAATAGAAGATCGGTTTAGCACCAATTGTACAACAGTTCTACAAGGAGACCTCAGAGTTACAGAAAATATTCTGTTAACAAGGAAAGTCACTTTCCATGGAACATGTTGTCTGTGGCACAAAAAGGTGGTGTACAGTACTTTTTTCCTTAAAAAGCACAGCAAAAGCGCAACACATTTTTACAAATGAATACAAATAAATCTAACCAATTTCAATTCAGGACTAAATTGGTTTGTAAAAGGTGAACGGCTTTTTGTTAACAAGCTACATGCTTTTACAGTATATGATCATACAAAAACATAATACAGGCTAACTATAACGACCCCCCCCCCCCCACGGACCTGGTGAAATGTTCGTTATATCAGGGGGTTAACTAAATAAATGCCAAACCCTTTCTGTATCAGAATAATGACAAAACTGAAAATTTGAATTGAACATCAATATATTGTACTTTTATGAAGATTATTGTGACAAGGTCCTCGTGTCATGTCTGGGTAACCGCATTGCAAGACAGAGGAGTTGGAGTTTAAATGCTGACACAGGCATGCAGGATTTATTAAACACAAAACAGAAAGTAAACAAACAGGTCATGTGATGCTACCAACGATGGTAACACACAGAGGACACATACAAGACAGGCAGGCAGCAAGTCTCAATAGAGTGCCCGTCTGTAAACAATCATTTGACCAAACATAACTCTAAAAAGCACACAAAACAAACCCTTTTCCACAAAAATAATTACACCAACACTAGTTCCCCACTGTGGTATGTTTAAGCGAAAACAGTAAAGAAATGAAAAAGGAAAGAATGTACACTTACAGTGGCTCTCAAAAGTATTCACCCCCCTTGGACTTTTCCACATTTTATTGTGTTACAATAATGGATTTAAATTAGGAGTTTTTGCCACTGATCAACACAAAAAAGTCCATAATGTCAAAGTGAAAAATAAAATCTACAAATTGTTCTAAATTAATTACAAATACAAAAAATAATTGATTGCATAAGTATTCACCCGCTTGAGTCAATATTTGATAGAGGCACCTTTGGCAGCAATTACAGCCATGAGTCTATTTGGATAAGTCTCTACAAGCTTTGCACATCTGGACACTGCAATTTTTGCCCATTCTTCTTTGCAAAATTGCTCAAGCTCCATCAAGTTGGATGGGGACCTTTGGTGAACAGCAATTTCAACTCTTTCCACATATTCTCAATTGGATTGAGGTCCGGGCTTTGACTGGGCCACTCCAGGACATTGACCTTTTTGTTTTTAAGCCACTCCAGTGTGACTTTGGCTGTATGTTTGGGGTCATTGTCCTGCTGGAAGATGAATCTTCTCCCAAGTCCCAGGTCTCTTGCAGACTTCAGCAGGTTTTCTCTGTACTTTGCTGCATCCATTTTGCCCTCTATCTTCACTAGCTTTCCAGGCCCTGACGCAGAGAAGCATCCCCATAGCATGATGCTGCCACCACCATGCTTCACGGCAGGGATGGTGTTCTCAGGATGATGTGCAGTGTTAGGCTTGCGCCAAATATAGCTCTTATGGTTGAGGCCGAAGAGCTCTATTTTGGTCTCATTAGACCATAGAATCTTCTTCCACTTGGAGTCTCCCACATGCCTTCTGGCAAACTCTGGCCGAGATTTGATGCAAGTTTTTTCAACAATTGTTGCCGTATGTACAGTGTCTCCCAGCTCAGCCGTGGAAGACTAACTCCTTTTGACTAACTAACTCTTGGTTGCCTCCCTGACTAGTGCCCTTCTCGCCCGGATACTGAGTTTTTGAGGACAGCCTGTTCTAGACAGATTCACAGTTGTGCCATATTCTCTCCATTTCTTAATAATGGACTTTACTGTGCTCCGGGGGATATTCAATGCCTTGGAAATGTTCTTATATCCTACCCCTGATTGGTGTTTTTGAAGAACCTTATTCCGGATTTGCTTTGAATGTTCCTTCGTCTTCATGATGTAGTTTTTGTTAGGAAATGTACTAACCAACTGTGGTACCTCCCAGAGACAGGTGTATTTAACCTGAAATCACGTGAAACACCTTAATTGCACACAGGTGGACTCCATTCAACTAATTATGTGACTTCTAAAGACAATTGGTTGCACCAGAGCTTATTTAGGTGTGTCATAGCAAAGGGGGTGAATACTTATGAAATCAATTATTTTCTGTTTTATATTTGTAATTAATTTAGAACAATTTGTAGATTTGATTTTTCACTTTGACATTATGGACTTTTTTTTGTTGATCAGTGGCAAAAACTCCTAATTAAATCCATTTTGATTCCATGTTGTAACACAATAAAATGTGGAAAAGTCCAAGGGGGGTGAATACTTTTGAAGGCCACTATACATGCTGAATACAGTAATTACATGTCCTTTCTCTTGAAAAAAAAACAGTGTAGACTGCTCCTCACGCCCGTTGCCTGGTTGCAGTTTGTGTGAAGATGACGGACAGGCAATGATTACATTCATCATGCATGATTCATACTACAATAGGTCATCTTTGAATTAGCGTTATCTTTGAATTAATCAACCATGGTCTTTGTTTTCATTGAGAGAATAACACACTTGACACTGGAGAAAGTTCAGTGTCAGTCAGTACTGAGATCAGTGTATCCGGGTTGATCCTGTAAGTGATTGTTTTAATAGGGCTAATTTGCATTGAAAAAATCAGTTCTTGCTGTTGGGGTCGTTAAAAACATTTAAAAAAAAATGTTCGTTATAAGAAGGGTTTATTATAGCGAAGTTAGCCTGTACTTCCAAAACTTTGTGTCATCTACAATAGGCTTGTAACAATAATAATAGATACTGCCCTGTACACATTTTTGTATTAACTTAGCCCAACATAGTGACCCTCATATAATGCATGGCATTGTATGCTGATTAGATGGTGGAGACAGCGCCACGAGGCAACCAAAAGAAGAGCTTAGCCTATTAATTTAGGTATTGACCAATTACACCGTGCAAACATTTCAGGCAGTGTTTGACTTTTTGTATAGTTTGTCTAATACACTTTAGCCTGTTTTAGCACAGTAAGAAAATATAGGCTGCCAGTAGATTGATAATAAAAAGGTAAATTGATAATTTACCTTTGATTAGTAAACACCTACAAAAAATATTCAAATGTGCACATATCTGGTATTTTTGAATTTGGGACACTCAGAGCAATTCAAGACTAATGTATTTTTACCTGTGGAACTAAAGCTGTCAATATTCCGCCATCTTGTGACAAGTTACATGACAAGCTACGTCACTTAAACCTGCTTCACCATTGGTTGACACCCTTATGACTAATCGGTCTCAGTCAGTCTTGGTCGGCAACCGCTGCACACAGACAGACTGATCACATCTGAACGAAACTGCGTCTGAAAAAGATTCAACATGTTCAATCTTCAAATCTGAAGACATCCCGACTGAAATCTGCATAATCTTGGTTTTACGATGTGGGCAGTAAGTCAATTAATAATAAATCCACATACATGTATGAAAGAGATATTACACATATTCAAGCATGGAGATGCAAAATAAAATTATTGACCAGAGTTGGCACTGTCGAAAGTTCAGTTTCAGGAAAGGGTAGGCTACCTCTAGCGTACTGTTTGGAAAAATGACGATATAGTTGTATTCACTGAAGATAATGCAAATCTAAGAAGTGGCTATGCAGATTAATGTAAAGTTTTGATTAAAATACGACAGCAAAATGTGAAATGTATCTCTCTGCAGTCGCGGCACACTGGAAGTTGATTTATTTTTTCTTAATTTACCATTATGTTTACACTGAAAATTTGTCAGATTTTACACAAAACAAGGCAAAGGCTAGTGACAGCAGTAATATGAACATAAACATAAACTATATATATATATATATATATATATATATATATATATATATATATATATATATATATAGTGTTTTAAATTATTATTTTTTGCTTTATTATTAGTTTTACTTGTTTAGTTGTAGTTTATATAGTTTTTAGTGAAAGCTAAACATGGCAATGTACGTGGAGAGTGACAACGGGAGTGATGAAGATTTCGAAGTTGGTTCGGAGGATTTCGATACCAGCGACAGTGATGCTGACTTATCACTCAGCGATGATGATGAAGAGGATGTGGAGCCAAGAACAGCAGGGGACTGGGTGTTTATTACTGATCCCTACAATGCCAGTCCTCCATCATTTGATTTTGCACCTGTTTACACAGACGTGCACCACGTCGTGGAACTTGAGAGTTTGCTTTCTCCATTGGAGTGCTTTTTGGCTTTTGTTCCAGAATCACTTACCTTTGTGACTGTACAAACAAAATAGCATGCAGCTACTTTACAGGTAAGCCAGCTGCAAACAGGAAGCTGTTTGGTTTGAAATGGCAGTGCTGTGACAAAATACTATCAAAACACAGTACTGGGTACAAGGCAATAAAGCAGGCGTCTGCAGCAGCCAGATCCATCACAATGCCTGCGCAAAGTAGTCCTGTACATGCATTTGTGACTATCCCTCCAACATAAGGGAAGCAGAGACCACAAAAAAGGTGCAGGGTCTGCCAAGAAAATGAAAACAAAAGAAAGGACACAAGAAAAATGTGCAGTGGTTGCGAAGGCAACCCAGTGTTCTGTTGTATTGAACAATAAATGGCACAGAGCAAGTCGATAATGGCACACGTTTTGATGCTGTTTGATTTTTTATTTGTTACTGTTTACTGAATATTATTGTTTTTAGTGTTTTCATTGTTCAAACAAAAAATAAATGAAATAAAAACGTGTTTTTATCTCTATATTGAACATGGGTATGTAGTACACAGGGGCATAAAGGGTTCATGAAAAACACAGTTTTGGTCATTTATTTGTGTTTTATTCAGCATATGTTAACATTTTATACCAATTACAGGTTTGAAAACATTATTATTATTATTTTCAAAATCTGGTACCTGGGAAGGTATTTCATTTTTACATCTGGAGATGAAGTGGTTACACCCCGGCTGCTGTACCTCACAAACCTGAACACACCTACAGTGTCTACAACAATTATTCAGGCAGAGCTACCGTACATTTTTTAGTTATTTTTAAAATCTTTTACATTGAATTTTAATGTTGCGAAGAATAAAGCTACTTATTTGTATTTAACATATATTTCAGGCAACTTGTAAACAAAATTCAAACACTTTCTCACAATGCATTTTTTAAACAAAGATTTAATGCCAGATGTTCTCAAACAATGTTTCAGGCAATCTCAAAACAATCAGGCAGAGATATAATCCAAACTTAATTTCTTTAAAATATTTTTACCAGGTGTTAATTGAAAGTATACAAATAAAAAAAAAGCACACAGGTTACAGAGTCACTGTTTTCAGAATAATTTATGTAATTTTATGTCAAAATGGTGAAAAGAGCACTACAAGTAGAAACCGTGTAGTAAACCAATGAAGGTTACAGCCCTAGAGAAACTGAAAATACCACACTTTACTACAAAAAAACCCCAAAAAACCCACAAGAATCACCACAGCCACAAGGTCAGGAGAAAGATGCGAGTGCTTCTGATATTGTGCAGGACCTAGTTGAAGAATATGGTGTTAAGGTGTCAACTCAGCAAAAACAGTAAGAAACAGAATGAAAGAGAAGGGATTCAGTGGACGGGTACTGTAGCCAATAGTAGAATTAGCCCTTCAGCAGTGTAGTCAACAAGAAAAATTAGCTTTTGCCAAAAAAATACCTCCAGAAAGTCATTTGGTCAGATGGGTCTAAACTGAACTCAGATGGGAGAGTGATGGTGTGGAGAAAGCCATCAGAAGAATTTAAAGAGGAGTAGGCCTATCTGCAACCCACCGTGACACATGGAGGAGGCAACATTAAAGTCTGGGGGTGCATGGCAGCTTTAGGTGTTGGTGAACTTGTACTAACATAAGGCAACATAAATGAAAAAAATCTAGGAATTTAAATGCAAGAAAGTTTCTGTTCCAACAAGATCAGCATCCCAAACACACATCTAAACTTGAACAAGGGTAGCTGGTGGGAAAAAAAAAAAAAAAAAGTGGACTGGATGAAAGACTGGCCCCCAGTCACCAGACCTCAATCCCACTGAACATTTGTGCAATTAACTAGGTTCCAGGATGAAGGGAAGAACTGTTAAATCTAAGGATGAACTATGGAAAAACCTGCCGGAAACATGGAACAGCACTGAACCAGACGTTTGCACATTGGCGTGTAGCATGACACAAATATTGCAAGCTGTTATTAAAGCAAAGTGAGGTCCCACTACACTGAAAATGTAAATAAAAAATAAAAAATATATATATATATATATATAATAAAAAGATAAATAAATATTTAGTTGCCTCAAATAATTGTTTGAATTTTAAAATCGTCAAGTTGCCGGAATAGGCCTTTATACAGACATGCTCAAATCTGTTGGTACCCCTCCACAAAAAACGAAGAATGCACAATTTTCTCTGAAATAACTTGAAACTGACAAAACTAATTGGCATCCACCATTGTTTATTCCATATTTAATAGAAATCAGACTTTGCTTTTGATTTTTTATTCAACATAATATTGTAAATAATAAAACAAATGAAAATGGCATGGACAAAAATGATGGGACCGCTAACCTAATATTTTGTTGCACAACCTTTAGAGGCAATCACTGCAATCAAACATTTTCTGTAGCTCTCAATGAGACTTCTGCACCTGTTAACAGGTAGTTTGGCCCACTCTTCCTGAGCAAACTGCTCCAGCTGTCTCAGGTTTGATGGGTGCCTTCTCCAGACTGCAAGTTTCAGCTCTTTCCATAGATATTCGATAGGATTCAGATCAGGACTCATAGAAGGCCACTTCAGAATAGTCCAATGTTTTGTTCTTATCCATTCTTGGGTGCTTTTAGCTGTGTGTTTTGGGTCATTATCCTGTTGGAGGACCCATGACCTGCGACTGAGACAGAGCTTTCTGACACTGGGCAGTAAGTTTCGCTCCAGAATGCCTTGATAGTCTTGAGATTTCATTGTGCCCTGCACAGATTCAAGGCATCCTGTGCCAGGCGCAGCAAAGCAGCCCCAAAACATAACCGAGCCTCCTCCATGTTTCACTGTAGGTATGGTGTTCTTTTCTTTGAAAGCTTCATTTTTTTGTCTGTGAACATAGAGCTGGTGTGACTTGCCAAAAAGCTCCAGTTTTGACTCATCTGTCCAAAGGACATTCTCCCAGAAGGATTGTGGCTTGTCAATATGCATTTTAGCAAATTCCAGTCTGGCTTTTTTTATGTTTTTCTGTCAAAAGTGGAGTCCTCCTGGGTCTTCTTCCATGGAGCCCACTTTTGCTCAAAAAGCGACGGATGGTGCGATCAGAAACTGACGTACCTTCACCTTGGAGTTCAGCTTGTATCTCTTTGGCAGTTATCCTTGGTTCTTTTTCTACCATTTGCACTATCCTTCTGTTCAATCTGGGGTCAATTCTCCTCTTCCTTCCATGGACCTTAAACTTCTTAATAATATTTGCAGCTGTTGTCACAGGAACATCAAGCTGCTTGGAGATGGTCTTGTAGCCTTTACCTTTACCATGCTTGTCTATTTTCTTTCTGATCTCCTCAGACAACTCTCTCCTTGCTTTCTCTGGTCCATGTTCAGTGTGGTGCACACAATGATACCAAACAGCACAGTGACTACTTTTCTCCATTTAAATAGGCTGAATGACTGATTACAAGATTGGAGACATGTGTGATACTAATTAAAGAAACTAATTAGTTTGAAATATCACTATAATCCAATTATTTATTATCTTTTCTAAGGGGTACCAACAAATGTGTCCAGGCCATTTTAGAATATCTTTGTAGAATAAGCAATAATTCATCTCTTTTCACAGCTTCTTTGCTTTATTCTATGACATACCAAAGGCATGCAAGTATACATGATAAAATAGCTTTTAATTTCATCACTTTTCATGAGGAATTAAGCATTATTTCAATGAGCTGTAAGGTTACCAACAAATTTGAGCACGTCTGTACTAGATACTACAAAGAAGTATTGTAGCCTTTTCTTTGTAACAGTCAAATACAATATAAAAAATTACCAACAAAAATAGAGAAATGTGGCCTGTACGGCATACATTTTTCAGACACTCAAATTAAGCTAGTTTAAATACTGTAGGCAATTTACATTTTGTATAAATTCTCAGAAATTGACCCAACACTAAACAATAAAAAATACAAAGGGTTTATTTGACGATGCCTTCTAAATCCAAAGTACAGCCAGTAGAGTAGAATAGCAGGAAACTCGGTGAGCACTGATCTTAAAAAAGAGAAATTTAAAAAGTACAAAGAGAATCTTCACTTTCACAATTGATTTCTCACTTTATACCAATATGTTCACAGCAAATCTAGAAAAAGCTTAGATATCCAACATGAATCATCAGCCTTCACCTCAAAGTGTGTAGTACAGCGATGCAAAGCCAGTCAAATTATTTCCAGATTGTGCTGAAATTACAGGAAACTCCCACTATTTACAGGATACATTAAGAATTAAAAGGTGTGGTTTTTTTTTTTCTACTGAACATTCTTTTCCATCTACAGTACATTTCTAAATGAAGGCACAATGTCCTCATCAGTAGCAGGAACTCAAAATGAAATACCTTTTCAACAAAGGGGTAGATGTACTAAGATGGGCCAGTCGCAGCGCAAACATACTGCAATTTGCATTTGCGATGCGACAATTCACAAAGTATACATTTTGTCGTATGTACTAAGAAAAAACATGTTGATGAAAAGAGCCGCAATAGACTAATTTAAATATTTGTTGTGTCTTCTTAGCGAGGTCTCTAGCATTATACACTGCAAGAGTCCTGCAACATTGTTCATATAAATAGCGGGAGCTGAGTTGTGGTTTGCTGCAGCAGAAGGTGTCAGTTAAATTTGTTTGTTAAATGTAAACGCCATCTGTACAATGCATTCTGTTCCGTCTTCATTTTACACATATACATATACAAAGGTCATTCATTTTGAATGACTTTTGCAGCAGCACAGGTCATTCAAAATTATCTAGACAGCATTCAGAACTGGGCAGACACATGGCAAATGACATTTAATAGAGAAACGTGTAAGGTACTGCACGCAGGCAATACAAATGTGCATTATAAATATCATATGGGAGATACTGAAATTGAAGAAGGAATCTATGAAAAAGACCTAGGAGTTTATGTTGACTCAGAAATGTCTTCATCTAGAAGCTAGAAAAAAGCCCAACAAGATGCTCTGATATATTGTGAAAAGTGTTGAATTTAAATCAAGGGAAGTAATGTTAAAACTTTACAATGCATTAGTAAGACCTCACCTAGAATATTGTGTTCAGTTCTGGTCACCTCGCTACAAAAAGGATATTGCTGCTCTAGAAAGACTGCAAAGAAGAGCGACCAGAATTATTCCTGGTTTAAAAGGCATGTCATATGCAGACAGGCTAAAAGAATTGAATCTATTCAGTCTTGAACAAAGAAGACTACAGAGCGATCTGATTCAAGCATTCAAAATTCTAAAAGGTATTGACAATGTCGACCCAGGGGACTTTTTCGACCTGAAAAAAGAAACAAGGACCAGGAGTCACAAATGGAGATTAGATAAAGGGACATTCAGAACAGAAAATAGGAGGCACTTTTTTTTTTTTTTTTTTTTTTACAGAGAATTGTGAGGGTCTGGAACCAACTCCCCAGTAATGTTGTTGAAGCTGATACCCTGGGATCCTTCAAGAAGCTGCTTGTTGAGATTTTGGGATCAATAAGCTACTAACAACCAAACGAGCAAGATGGGCTGAATGGCCTCCTCTCGTTTGTAAACTTTCTTATGTTCTTATATACGCAGAGTGGATAGTGCAATGATGCAGGAAAAACTGCATTGTTTGTAATCAAACGTGACTGCGCCACTGCATTGTGCAGGTATGTTTTTTATGTTCTCTGTTAGTGAAAATGTGTTTCAATAAAGTGAATACACATTCATTGAATACATACTGAGTAGAGCTGTGTTATTGTGTGATATGCATGTAGACGGTGCGGCGCGGTGAGGAGGCGCTTTGCATCCTTGTTTAATGAAAAACTGTGAGATTTGCATCGCAACAGAAAATAAGTAAGCCACAGATGCTTAAATGCAGTGGGGTAGTCCTGACAGTAAAATACTGTACTGTAATGTCATTTTAATTCAAAGGCCATTACACGTAACACTGCACGGCAGTTAAACTAGGCAGATATGAAAATTGTATATCGATATCGTGCATGTATTTCGATATTGATAATATCGTCTAAATAAGTCTTCCAAAATACAGAAAACTATTATAACACAATTGCAATATGAAATGCATACAGACGTTAACAGATATTTACATAAAAACGCAATAACTTACTTTAACTTAGTATCTTAATATCCATTTACTATTCCATGCAATCATCAGCTACCTCAAAACTGAAATATTTATATACTGTACTTCACAACGCAGACTAGCCAGTCCGCAATTAATTTAATCTAAATGTATTAAGTAGCCTATGCTGTCATGCTGAATGTTGCATTATTTTGTGATGTGTTTTGATATTTTAAAAGTACATCTAATTTATAACAGTTCACATTTTAAAAATACCTTTCTAATAGTGTAAGTAATCACATGGAAAAAATGAAATGAACCAGTGACACATGCGTACATCTTAAAATAATCCCAATAGTGCTTATTATTTATTATTATATTATTTTCCTGTGTATTATGTTTGTTTGTGTTGAGATTGTTTTTAGGTCTGTATCCCTTTAAAACAAAGAAAAAAGACAGTCCTGTTTCTTAATTAGTTGATGCGCGCACTTTTTGAAAACAGGATTATAGTTTCTGGTAAGGGATTGGTCGGTAAGAGGAAACAGGTGAAGAAACGGGAGATGAGCACACGAGAGAGGGTAAACAGGTTGTGGATTTGTTGTTTTTCTTGATTTGTAGCTATTGAATATTTTAAATTAATTTGTTAAATCTGGTTCTTAGAAAAAGAAAAACGCCAATAAATGGAATAAAACGGTTAAATACTTTATGTGTGGTTTTTGCCTACGAGACTAACAATGATTGATATGTATAGGGTTTTGTTGCATCTTAATATAAAATAAACTTGATTATACTGCATTTGTATTGTTAGCAGTATTAGCAAAGTATGTCTCTGCAAGTGTACGTGAATTTTTTTTATTGCTACGATATCGCGATATCGATATTGGTGCCCATCTAGCATGGAGGAGGTAGGGCCCAGACATACAAGCGAAATATTAGGAAATGCGTTAATTCAGGCTGAAAACATCACATGGTTGATTATTGCGATGATTGCAAACGGCATGCATGCAACCAATTTCAATTGTGGAGGATACCGGATTCAACTTTAATGTTGTTGAGCCAGATTACAGAAGGCTGTGTTAAAAACAGAAAACGACCACAAGTACAAACAATATTAGCCTATATTTAAGCAAAACAAAAGCCTCGACATTTGGCAGTGAACAGTAGTTACAGTAGTCCATGTTATTGTCAGGTCATGTCCCACTTCCAAGTCTTTCTACTGTACAGAGAATATTTTTGCTATTTTAAGGAGACTATCAGGCCTTTAAAAGAATGCATTGTAACTAAAATGCATCATAATGTCTAATTATTGATGGGTGCCAGGTTAATTCATTCTATAAACAATGCAGGGCACATTAGTAGTCTGTGCAGGTAAAACTGGCGTTGCCAGGCAAAAAGAAAAGTGCTGGAAAGTCTTTTAAATCCTCTTACTGTAGCTTCAACCACCAAACCAGTGTTGTCATCATCACTGTCAATCTAAAACTACAGACACAAATCTGGCAGCAAGTACTCATAAGAAAAGCTTAAATAAAAACAGAAAAGATTTATATTCATATTACGCACACACACACACACACACATTATATATATATATATATATATATATATATATACATTATATAATTTGTAGCTTCAAAATAAAAATACAGTATGACTCTCCAAGAAAACAAATCTGCAGGCTACACTACTGTAGCACTGTAGGTACTGTACAGTATAGAGTGTCAATAGTATGTAGGCATATACCTTAAACTCATTACGTCACCCAGGATTTTCTGAAACACCCTAGGCTCAGAAAATATTCCCTTATCTAACAAGAATTTCATTTGCAACAGGATCAACATTTGTAAGAACCTGCTTTTTAAAGTAGATATAGCTAACAAAATATTTCCAGTAAATCTTATCTAATATTACCATCACTTCATAGATCTCAAAATGTCCTATATGTAGCCCTTATTTCAGCAATCATGAAATATAAGCTTATAGTTTTCCAGGCTTTGATAGTACAAACAATCAGGTTACCTGAACAGATTTCTGTATTATACAGCTTCTGTTTTCCTTTTAAAATGATCAGTATTACAGTACATGTTGGCTCTAAGAGCTTTGCTATAAGTCAGCAGCCAATCACAAATCCAAAAGCTGACTCACCATTAGCTTATCTGAAAGGACAGACATTCAAGACTTACATAACTCATTTCCATCTACTGTAGTAAAGAATATTAGGAAGTTAACCCAATAATACAGTAGAGTTAATGTCAGATCTTTACCATAGGAAGAGCAGATGAGAACCTGTCAAGGCTAAAATATAGGCCGAAGTATATAATATAAAGACAAACAACACAGCAGTGCACCCGTAAGGATATGGATTTGTGCTGTTAGTACAGATACAGGTAGAGGAGCAGTGTGACACTCCCCAAACTGCTCTGCAGCTCAATCCTTGTGCTTGAGGGACCATCTTCAAGGGTTATCAAGTCAGTATACTGCCTAACCCTAATGACGGTCTTGAATATGATCACGGACATATTGATGTGAATTGGACAGACCATCAAAACTCTTCTCAGACTACGTCACCCACTGACATAAGATGATGTTGGCCCACTGCTTGCAACCATCTGCACTATACAGTAAGTAAAATCAATAAACCGCCATGCACCTTCCTCTACTGATTTAGTTGTCCATCATATCTTAGCAAGCAAGTATACAGTATTACTAACAAGTTGTATAAAAAATGAGAACAAATCGGTATCATGAAAAAAGAGATTACCATGACAATACTATGCACCTGCTACTGTATGAACATTTAAAAATGTAAGTGCGTGACATTTACAGTACGTGGAGAAGACAGACATATCTTTACAGTATATCAGATTGTAACAATAAATAATGTCATAACCAAGGTGAATTTATTCATTATGGCATCTCCACTATACCCTCATTGCCAGGGATATTGTATGCAAAGATGTAATGGTACTCCTGTCTTGGATGGTTATCGGATTCTCGATTGAATACAAGCAGGCAACTAACTTTATATCCCTTATTTTTCTACTCTTAGAATGAACAAAACTATTGTACCAGGAAAAGACCAGGATTTCCATTCAAAATAAGCTCTGTAACAGCATAAAAAAATAATCCAACTACATACTGTACCACAGCAGAAAAGGATTCAACCTTAATTGATAAATAAAAATTACTTGAGTTCAGAAGCACACATTTACTAGATCTGTAGACCCGCAAGGTGTAAATCTGCAATGTAGAATGTACTGAACATTGTAGTACCCAAAATTGGATTGGGTGATGTTACTTCCAGAGAAAAGAAGACAGCAGGCATTTTCCTTCTGCAATGGGAGCAGTACAAAAGAATGTTTTTTCTTAGAGAAGCGAGTTTGGTTCTTGTCTGTTACTGTATGTGTGGCACCATCAGCAGAGGCGAGAGGGGGTGGATAAACAAACCTTTTAACTAATTTATATATATATATATATATATATATATATATATATATATATATATATATATATATATATATACATATATACACACACACACATACACATATACATACACAGTGCCAAGAGAACATTTGTGAACCCCTTAGGATTTTCACATATTTCAAACCTAAAATGTTATTAGATCTTAATCTAAGTCCTAATAATAGATCAAGAAAACCTGATTAAACAAATGACACAAAAACATGATACTTTTTCAACATTTATTTATCCACAAATGATTCAACATTCAATATCCATGTGTGAAAAAGTATGTCAACCTTTAGATTCAGTAACTCGTGGCACCCCCTTGAGCAGCAACTTCAGATGACTTCAACTAAGCATTTCCTGTAACTGTTGGTCAGTCTCTCACATCGGTTTTGAGGAATTTTGGCCCATTCCTCCTTACAGAACTGCTTCAACTCGGTGACATTTGAGGGCTTCCTTGCATGGACAGCTCGCGACAGGTCATACCACAACATTTCAATGGGGTTTAGGTTTGGACTTTGACTAGGCCATTCTAAAACTCGGAATTTCTTCTTCTGCAGCTCTTCTTTTGTAGATCTGCTTGTATGTTTAGGATCATTGTCTTGCTGCATGACCCACTTTCGGTTCAGCTTCAGCTCACGGACGGATGGCCTGACATTCTCCTCTAGAATCTTCTGATACAATGCAGAATTCATGGTTGTGTCAATGATGGCAAGCTGTACAGGTCCTGAGGCAGCAAAGCAGCCCCAAACCATTACACTCAACAGTTGGACTGAGGTTCTTCTGTTCCAACGCAGTGTTTGGTTTTTGCCAAACATAACGTTTCTCATTGAGGCCAAAAAGTTGACTCATCTGTCCAGAGAACTTTGCTCCAGAAGTCTTGTGGATCATCTATGTGCTCTTTGGCAAACTTCAGACGGGCAGCAATGTTCTTTTTAGAGAGCAGTGGTTTCCTCCTGGCTCTCCTTCCATGAACACCATTATTGAACACCATTATATATATCTTTTTCTGATAGTTGAGTCTGAACACTCACATTAGCCAAAGCGAGAGTGGCCTGCAGATCTTTGGATGTTACTCTGGGGTTCTTTGTGACTTCCTTGATGATTTTCTGTTTTTTTCTTGGAGAGATCTTAGTAGGACGACTGCTCCTGGGTAGAGTGACTGTGGTCTTGAACTTTCTCCATTTGTAGACTATCTGTCTGACAGTGGATTGGTGTAGCCCCAAACCCTTTCTAGACTGATAAGCATCATTAACTGTTTTTGATCGTGGCATGACATGTTTCCACAAACCTGTATGGTGAAGACCAAACTCACAAAGTTTCTGATCTTTATATAGGGTGGGGCCTCCCAAACTCACCCTGAAGATCTACCTAATTACTTAAACACCTGATTCTAATTATCCCCTTAATTGAGCTGATAAAACCAGGGGTTCACTTACTTTTAAAAATAAAAGGAAGCGCTATACTGGAGTTGCCGTTTTGATCACGCTGGGCAAAGTTTTGCATTCTAACATGAAAGTATATTTCAGCCTAGCCATGCAATAATTCTATTTGAACTGGCTACATTTTCAGTTTCACAATACTGTAATAGTTTGGCTGTGTTAAATACAACCCGAAGTTGGAGGAGTAGAAACAGCAGAAAAGTAGCTTTGACCGTTACAGTACATTGAGGCAATGTAAAAAAACAACTTGAATGCACAGTCATACTGTAATAGATATAGCACGCTGCAAAGTTTGACCTTTGATCTTATTACAGTACAGCAAAGTACAGCACATCTCTATGTCTAAATATGATTTATTGGGCTCAAAATACACTGCCGGGTTACTGAATTTTCACCAAGGGTAGCTGGTACCACAGTGCAGGCTGATGTAAATCAGGCATCAGGTGACTGGTATGAAAACTAAAATGGGTGCCAAATTCCAGTCAGAGTTGTTCCAAGATGGGAAATTTGAAGGACCTTGTAGTTTATAACAGGAACATCACTAAAAGGTGCATCAACAGCAGAACGTGGCAGACTGACCAGCAATCCCATACGTGTGTGTCTTGGACCTTTCTTCAGTGGAGAAATCACTATCAGCAAGAGGATCATGGTGCAGTTTTTGAAGACACCTGCAGAGTTGGAAATTAGTTATATGGTCCTTTGAATCCTGCTCTACTCTGTTTCAAAATTAAATCATTATGTACAGCTCCATATGCATTACAATCTTAAGGCTGGTAAGAAACAACACACAACTAAAACAAAATACAAGACTTTAAATTTGTGGCATGGCGATACCTGAAGAATTAGGCTGAGCCAGCCCAATATGATTTTTGTGATAAGGTGAAAAGACAATATTAGGGACTTGACTCTCATGAATAGTACTACAGTGCTCCCTGTGCAATTCAGCTCAATTGGCACTGGGCATCATTTGTAGGCAGTCCCAAGGAGGCCAAGCATTGGATGAACATAAAGTTCAAGCTAAACATCTCCCTCATCTTTTTACTGTCCAGGTAGGTATGGCAGTATAGAAGTGTTCATTATAGAGAAAAACAGTAATGCCAGGCTGTAGGAGAAACAGAGAATACTCTGCAGTAAAATATTCAAGAACTAAAAGAAAGAGTATCTCTGTTAAATAGTATACATCCCATGCAACGGCTGCAAATACAAATTTCAAGCTATCAGTATTATGAAAAAATAAATCTACAGTACATAATCACAAGGGATCCAGGATAAAACACAAGCTCATAAAAATGTGTGTTGTTTTGGGTCTCTGTCCTATGCCTGCCATTATCCTGTTGCAATGCAGCAACATCTAATGTTAAAAACTGCACATATTATGTATTTAGAAGGGCGACTTCAACAGATTATCTTGGAGTTCGATAAATGTGTGAAGTGGTAGATGGAGATGAAGTAGTCGCTCTAGGATGGCCTGCTTTTGGTCTGTGATCTACAGATCCGGTCTGGGATTTCTGTTAGAGCCTATAAAGGTGGCATGAGTTCTTGTCAAGTGCCACTCTTTTTAAGCATTCCAATGTTGTCTCGCATCCAGCAACAGGTGGGGCACTGAAGTATTTAGATATATTGGGGCACTTAATGTAGTCTTACAATTTTTTGTAAGAAAAATACTGAATAAGAAAGCTCTTACAATATACCAAACATTACCAAAATTGAAACCTGTTGTACAAATGTCCACTTCAAGTTTCATCAAATTGGGCTAGGGGCAGTTAGGAAGCCAAACACATTAGGGCAGAACTCAAGCAAAGTAGGAGACCGTACCTTACAGAACACTTTGCAACCTTCTTAGGAAGTTGCTGCACACATGAATTCAAAGAAATGACATAATGTATATAATGTCCACATGTGCTGCTGTTTGTTACAGTACTGTATGTGCACCTACTGTAAAGCACTTTGGACATTTGAATACCTACAGTACACAAGCAAATGCTGTAAAACACATCTTTGCAGCACTGCTGAAGGATATTTAGAAAGTATTTTTTACAAGGTGAGGATTTGAACTCTGACTGTAAAAGCATAAAAGGGAAAATAGCAACTCTTTCCAGGGAGAACTTTCCAGGGAGAAGTGCTTCTTTAAATTGACAATGGCCTATCCCTACAAGATGCTGAAACGGGTGCACCCTCAATCAAGGATGATCTCAAGAAGTCAAGTTCAGAATGTTACTGTGTAGCATTATGGTGACATCACAGTGCTACAGTAGTAAAGCCTGTCTTGAATTGTAGTTGATTATTTTCCTGATTTAAAAAAAAAAAAAACATGGAGATTTAACATCCAGTACACAGCAATGCCTTCTCTTAGAAAAACAAGTTGCAGTTTGGGATAAAAAGTTTGATAATTAGGCAAGATATAACTGTAAAACAATGCAAAACAAAAATATGTCAGTACTGTAGTATAGTAATTGACTTTCCTGCTGTTCTGAAGGGGGAACGTTAAAGTAACTGCCAGCCCACAAAAAGTGCCTGTTACTGTAGCAGGTTACCAATTAAAAAAAAAAAAAAAAAAACGTTTCCTGATAGAATACATTAACCATTTTATTGATTGGCCACTAAAAACACATCAGCCTAATAATTTATTATAAAACACTATCCTTTATTTTTTCCCTCTACAGTACCAATGCTTGCCAACTAAATGTATAAGCATAAGATTAAAAAAGTTAACTTTAGCCTCCAACAGAGGGGAAAAACACAAATGGCACTTTAATGATAAACGAAGCACTACAGATATTTAGCTATAGTATCTCATTTCTGACAGTTATATGCAATGGGTAAATGACAATAAACATCAACTGAAACCCATTTCCAATCCTAAAATCAGGATATGAAAACTTTTACATTCCAGCCATAAGTGTACAGATAAACATTAAAACACTGACACAACAATCCAAAAGTTCAATATGAAAATTTTAGAAAACGCATAGCTTACAGCACAAAAGGATTGTTGGTTCCCATTGATAGCTTACTTACTGTTCTTTATCAGGTGAGAAATCTCTAAAATTATGCCTACTGCAGAGGTTCAGCATTTCCAGTCTAAGTTTTATATATATATATATATATATATATATATGGAGGTAATAAAACGTTATGCAATATTTCCTTTGGTGCATTTAAAAAAAATGTTTAAGATTTGAACCTTTTTGTAATTATTCCTGGCAAGAGACCAGAAACAATCCAACATGTTTCAGTTCACTGGCTTTTCTGCTAAACAAAGCTACAAAAAGAATGTAATACTGCTACTGCTTTGTAAGACTGTATCAATAACACATAACTGAAAAGATAAAATCCTCCTAAATTTTTAACGATACAAACTGTGTGACAAAGTTACAGAAAACTTCAATAAGAGTGAGGTCTCGGTTTAAATAGTATAGCAGAAGATGGCTATAAAATGCATATTTCTGAGCAGCATTTTATTCTGTATATTCAGTCGATCTGAATATACTCTTAATATCATTGCACCCGCTATACAATACATCCAAGATATAATACATACAAGTACTGTAAGAATACACAGTAAGCAACCGCTATTCAAATATGAGTTGCAAATTATGTACATGACAATGCACAGCGGGCCCTTTGCTTTAAAAAAAAACAAAGTGTTAATAAATGCTGGATAGAAATACCAAGATATCCAGCAATAATATAATGCTGGTCATGTTGCTAGTTTTTACAGGTAATCCACTACCAGTTATTAACACACACACTAACACACACACACACACACACAACCGTGGTGCCACCAATGGCTCTTAAGTGGAAACCCAAACTGCGAAACAACAGTAGTGGTCACTGATCAGTCATAAATATGTACATGACATTCCGTAAAAACGCCAATTAATTTTAATATTCGAATGGATAAACTTTTTAATCAATCGACAGGCGTATTCAAAATCGTTTTCTGATGCTTGATTCACCCATCGCAACACACGGCAGCATATTTAGAATAAAATACTCTATATATTTTAACGGTTTATTTCTGCATTTTTTTTTTTCTAACGATCATAAATAAACATGGCCTTCGTCTGTCAACTTCACCAAAATAAACCACAACCACAGCTGTCAAAATTATGTAAAAGCGGCCTTTCGCATTCAATATACCCAAATACCAACCCGAACAAAACGGTCAGACCCAAATACTAGTAGAACAGATAAATAAATGCATTATCAAGTAGTACCCAAGGCAAATAAACAGATCCTGAAAATCACTTTTAAATAAATGTTAAGTCTTACACCTACCAGTTGGATATTTTTCCATTGCATTAGAAAACAAAATCACGAAGGAGTGACCGAAAAATAACGAAGTTTTTATTCTGTCTGTGAACTGAGGTCTCTTTCCTCAGAAATGTCTCCAGCCAGGGCCAAAGCAGAGACAGAGGGAGAGGAGAGGGCTGTGTTGCTTGCAAGAAGAAGCAGCAGACGAGAGAAAAGCGGGGCTTTCTGCATTTCTCCCTAATTTAAATGTCTAAGGCCCTTCGCTCCCATTTTTTATGCCCCAATTTTGTTCCTTGGAAGGTTAAGGTTTGAGATACGGCAGGTTTGAGCTGGTTAAAATGAGGTTCTGGCCCTTTAAAAATAAAAATAAAAAGCTTCCCCATCAGCTGCTGCTTCTGGCTCTCTCCCTGGGCTTGTTGGGATAGAAAGATGGAGCTCCTCATCGCGCCTGCGCCGCAGTCAGCCGCCTGGAGTAGAAGGGGTGTCCCGGCATGCAAGGCGAGGGGGCAGGAAGCTAGGGGTAAAACTTCAGGAAGTCGCCGTAGACTGCCCAGAGGTTGGAGGTCAGAGGTGAAAGGTGACAGACACTGTGGATGCCTGTCTCTGGAATGGGGCTAACTACGGGTGATTAGCAGAAAGTTTGGAACTGGAGCGTGGTAAATAACTGAAAGTTATTGATGATCTAGTAGGTTCTATATGTATTATACCAGGCACTTACTGTACTTGTTATTTCACTCATTCTGTTGTCGGGATGTCTAGTAATCGTAGGTTTGACTGTCATTCCGCGAGTGCTGCATAGGGTAGTGTTTTGTGTTATGACATCTACTACATTATCAAAGTGGGATACACGCGCCTCCTGATACTGACAGCAACCAATACCATACGGTACAGTGCGTGCAGTAGTCCAGAGTAATATGGGAAGAACTTGTTTGTATTGTTTATTGGCTCTTATTATCCCAACAGCCCTTCCTGGCCTATTTTTAACTCCAAGTATTGAAGAAACAAATATCTGAAGATTTCTTATACATCCCCCCCAGGAACTGAGTGGGCTAAAATCATGAGCAAAAGAAAGTCTAAAGAAAACTGCTTAACACATGGAGAATGTATTTCACAGGTCTGTATATATCTTCTATGCAAAAATGATTTGTAGTGTTTAACTTGGTGCAAACAGGATTGGAACCGCACTCACATGACTGTACACCAAACATTAGTGCTTTTACTAGGTAAGCCACTGAGGATACCACTTGGGGTGACATTTGACCTTGACCTCTGACCTAATATGGCTAGCATATTGCAGTTTTTCAACCTTTATAGCTTTTCAGATCATGACAGAGACCAAGAGCACTGTACTGACTTGCAATTTTGATACACAGCTGTAATATATTTTTTATGCTATCATGGCTCCGATAGGGCAGCAGTGTGGAGTAGTGGTTAGGGCTCTGGACTCCTGACCGGAGGGTCGTGGGTTCAATCCCAGGTGGGAGACACTGCTGCTGTACCCTTTACCTAGATTGCTCCAGTAAAAACCCAACCGCATAAATGGGTAATTGTATGTAAAAATAATGTGTAAAATAATATAATTGTATGTAAAAATAATGTGATATCTTGTAACAATTGTAAGTCGCCCGGGCAGCAGTGTGGAGTAGTGGTTAGGGCTCTGGACACTTGACCGGAGGGTTGTGGGTTCAATCCCCAGTGGGGGACACTGCTGTTGTACCCTTGAGCAAGGTACTTTACCTAGATTGCTCCAGTAAAAACCCAACTGTATAAATGGGTAATTGTATGTAAAAATAATGTGATATCTGTATAATGTGAAATAATGTATAATGTGATATCTTGTAACAATTGTAAGTCACCCTGGATAAGGGCGTCTGCTAAGAAATAAATAATAATAATAATAATAATAAGGGCGTCTGCTAAGAAATAAATAATAATAATAATATAGGTGATGTTGGCAAAGAAAGAGTTCAGGGGGAAAAAACACACAAAAATAATGAAACACTGATACGATAGCAGCATTTATTGTATATAACAAAATTTGATTACCAAATGTAAATGTTTTGCTGCAAGACCATTTGCTGCTACTCTGAGGGACTATTAGGCTATTTATTAGACTTGAAATATACTTGAATACTTAAATATATACATAAAAGTATTCAATAACAAGATGCCGAACATGAGCTGCCCATTATTATTATTTTGCAGTGCCTTCTGCTTATAAATGGTTCATTATTAATAAAAGCCTGCAGGACAGAGGTGTGTGATTTTATTGTATGCATGCTTTATAAATGGCAGCCTAAAGTTTTGTATTGGTTCCACATTTTCCTTCCTTCTACAATTCAAGCTGTTTGCATGTGTTAACTTGCTTTAAAGCTTTTTGTTTGTTTGTTTCCTTGTTTTTTTTTTTTCTGCTAGGCTCAGAGAATGTTACGGGAAAGATTTTGTCACCAGAAGATTCCTGGTAAACCGTTTGGAGTTGAATCCCAGCACAAGTATGTGACTTAATTAATATCAATGAAAGTTATTTAAACTTCCACCCAAGGTAGATTATTCAGTTAAGAAGATATTAATCGATTAATGTAAAAGTTGCGATTGTGTGAATAATTTGATTAGGCCAATTGTTACCTGCATACTTTGCTGAGCTATTTTACAAATTTGTGAGGTTAAATGTTGTGAAGTTAATGCTTTTAAGCATCTCTTATACAATAGGTTCGATAATGGTAAGCAGTTTATCTGTTAATATGTTTACATGCACAACATCTTCAGAATACTTCAGTATGAGTTTTCTAAGTAAGTAATGTGAAGAAGCTGTTTCCATTGATGTGGAATTTAATATTCCACTATTATTCCTTCGTTTACATGCAGACAAGTCCAGAATACTACACACGTCGGGTATACTGTATGCAATGACAGATATACAAAGCAAGACTGGTTTAACAGTATTTCAATGTTGTGTCCTAATCAATTCTAAAAGTGAACACAACAGACCATCTCGGCATCATTGCAGCTTCATTCCTTCCAATAAGCTAATAACTGCTTCCTTACCACCTGCGGAAGTATCTGTAGTACAAAGCAAGGCAAACTTCAACCTAACACTATGGATACAGTATTACACATACGTTACAAGGGAGTTCATTCTTCTTCTCCATGTTTCTTTTTTCTGTGTATGAGTATTCAGAATAATAATGGGATATTAGCTTGCATGTAATGTATGTGGGATCTGAAATCAAAGCTATGGTACTTCATCTGATGCCATATGACTGCTTTGTCTTATCATAAAGTATCTAAGCTGAGCACCTCTCAAATTAGGATGGAAATTATGTCTGTATGTATAAGGAAGTATACAATATTAGTTTGTTTGTTAAAATGTGCTTGTGGTGTTATTCTGGGTTGGGGTAATGCTGGGTTATTTCATCTGAAGTGTTTCTTCCTTGCGAAAGGGCTCTTGAGTTTCAACTTTGTATTGCTGAATGGAGCCCAATTAGGAGTGGACATTGGGGTGCAGACAGTGCACTTACAGCAAACTAAGTTGAGTCAGCTTGAATTTATTTTAGTGCAGATGTGAAGAACCCTTATGATCAGTCACTTCATTCTCAGCTATGATTTTGTGAGCTGCCCTAGATAAAACCCCTACATAGAGCCTTAACTAAATCGATTCAAGCATTTACAGTAGATATGCACTCATATTTTTCCATTTGCTGGAGAGCAATAAAGAATAAGATTTACAATCCTCTACAGTTTAGGGAAAAACAATCAAAAACAAGTCTGTTATAAATATAATTTTATATTAGTGTACAGTTTTTTTATTTTTGTTTTAAGTTGCTAAATAGTAGGGTTGGACGATAATTATGAATTATCATCTGTAAATTAGAAGAGAAAAAACTAGACAGTATATGCACCAAGTTTTTACATATTCTGGTGGGTGCCCAGAACAAATGTGAGTAGGCTATAAAAATACACGTATTGTAATTTGTATATGAATAAATTATGTAGTTTTCCTATAAAATGATTTATATTTTTTTTATTTAAACATGTTAATTCGAGTGTTTACTTTCATAAAAGAAAGTGCCACCAATGTATTAATATAACAAAACAAAATTGCTAACATTAGTTGGAAGCATTTGTTTTCTTTACTTGTGTGGCGAATCTGCCATTAAGAGAATCAAACTAGGTTTAAAAAACTAAACACCGGTAAATCCATCTCAGTTACATATGTGAGCAGGAGGATGATGGGAAATGTAGTTCGGAGAGGTCCATGCGTGTACATGTGAAGCCATCTTGAGGCAGGGAATGCAATTTAAAGGTTTAAAAAAGTGGTCAAAATGTAAAAAAAATAAATAAAGTACACACACCCTGCGTAAACAGTTATAACAACACATGGGAACATGTAACACAATAAAATAAAAGGTCCTTCTATACCCTTTAATTTCCCAGTGTACGCAGTACTCACACAGATCATGCTCTACTACTATTATTATTATTATTATTATTATTATTATTATTATTATTATTATTACTTAGCAGACGCCCTTATCCAGGGCGACTTAAAATTGTTACAAGATATCACATTATTTTTACATACAATTACCCATTTATACAGTTGGGTTTTTACTGGAGCAATCTAGGTAAAGTACCTTGCTCAAGGGTACAGCAGCAGTGTCCCCCAACCGGGAATTAAACCCACGACCCTCTGGTCAAGAGTCCAGAGCCCTAACCACTACTCCACACTGCTGCCCATATGGCTCACGCAGACAGTTCAGTGCCGCTTACTGCTCAATGCAGAGACGCTTCCTGCCTCACTGGGTCACGGACGATAATTATGATTATCGATAATAATTTTTCAACGCAATAAAATTATCGCTGCATCGTGAGTGTCGATTATTGTTCCAACCCTACTAAATGGCATTACTAAAAGAGAGTATGAAAACACTTTAAAACCCTGTTGTGCTTCTCAGGTTGGACTGGTCTTGCAAGTGCAAGCATTAGTACGGCACATTGTGAATGGAAGTGTAGGACAGGCAAGGTTTATGCATGTTTTTCATTAGTTAGGCCCTATAAGTTATAACCTTAAGGGAATTCTTCAAATTGTCACTTTTTGAATGGCATGGCATAGATATTCGTATGGAAGATGACAGTAATGCTAATGTGCTAGTTCCTTCACATGACAAAGCTATTCCGGGTACACCAGCTGTTGTATTTGTCTTGCATTGTGTTACAGCGCGGCAGGTTGTTGGTGCCGCTTGTTACAGAAGCGAAGCTGGGTTATGTTTCTCACAGTAGACTGGCTGCTGTTTTTCCCAGAATGCTTTTCTAAGTTGAAAGGTGTAGGCTGGGGAGATCTAATTTTTTTTTTTTTTTTAATCACAGACATTTGCTAGAGCTGCTGAAGCGGACAGCTGTCCATGGAGAGAGTAACTCTGTCCTCATTGTGGGTCCCAGGGGGGCTGGAAAGACAATGGTATGAATCTCTGGAACCAGTTCTTCTGTGAATCGTTCTCCTGTAACCCAGTCTGCCTTGATACCTTACTTTACTTTTTCCAAGTAGCTTGACTGTAAACAGCAGTATCCTTAGATTGAGGTTTAGTTCAGGTAGAGAGAGTTACAGCAGCTGCTACATTGTGCTCCTGACATTTTAAGACCTTCTGTTTCCCATTTGAAACTTGATGAGTGGATTGCTCCAAGCCTGTCAGGATTAAAGCAAAATTACCTCCTTATTCTAGTAGACAAATGATTCTACAGCTCTTTCGGTAACTAATCGCTGCTTTCCTGTGACTCCCTGTTTTCAGTTCCGAATGCGTTCCTTTATGATTGGAAGTGCAGCTATATTTTAGAAACAGAAGGTTGACAATTTTGTGTTCGCAAAATTGCTATAAAAACAATTCAAACAGACGTTTATATAATATGTACATGTTTCATGTAGAAAAATGTGAGATCTACAAAGTGATGGTAATACATAGGTAAAATGTACTGGAATTACTTGGATTATTTATTTATTTATTTATTTCTGTGATCAATTCTTATAGCCCACATTACAGAAATACTGTTGTGTTCAGACTTGCTCATCAGGTGACTTTGTTAAACATACTAAATATCCATGTGTTAATAAAAAAACATGTCATGAGGTAATAAACGTTTAAAATAAATATGATGTGAAATTCAGAGAGTGTACTATAGACAGTATATAGAAGTACTCCTGTGAGTCTTGAATTTCGTTCAGTTGTTTCATGTATTTGTTCAGTGAGGCTAAAGTTATATTTGTTTTGTCTCTTCCGTGCACTTCATGCATTGGCCATTGGTTATGGTGTCTTAACTGAGCTTGTGCTGTTCAAATGAAGTCGAAATGCTCACAGTTGTATCTTTATCTTGTGGACCAGACTAGTTTAACTGGGCAGCATCCGCTGCAAGGATAGTGCAACCACTAGAGTGCAACTAGTTAGAATGACCAACACTGAAATGCACAGAGCTGACAGACTAATCCCAGTGCCCTGACCTTCACAGAGCCTGTTCATGAACTCAATCGAATATGCATGCAATTGTCTGGAGTGGCAACCCAGTTGCTGGAGACTACCGCTTAAATAATAAGACATGCAGACCATTTCAAATTGTGGTTTTCAAGGAGCCACAACTGCAGTCTAGAGTGAATGTGACCCTGCAGGTCTGTGCAATCTCAGCTGTGCTTTTCAGATTCATATACTCTTCACTGATGAAAATGTCCAGTTGTCCAACAAACAACTGCTGTACCAGCAACACTTAATGACGACCTTATTTTAACATGTGATCCTGTGTTATTACGGCGGAATATGTGTGTACCGTATAAAGTTGAAAGTCAAATAATTATGCAGAATGCATTTTGTGTGCAAGTACAGATTCTACTGCCATTAACTCCCTGCATTGGATACTTGGCCCATCTGTATTACAAAAGCGCATGGCTAATTTGCATACCACGCTGAAAAGAGCATAAATAAAGAATGGTAGTCTTCCTTAACATGCAGCACTTTGCTCTATACCATTATAATAATCAATTGGAAATGAAACGCTCAGTCTAATGACTTCTAAAGATCTGGTGTTTGTCTCTGGATCTCTTTTTGTAACATACACTTCAAGACCCTATTTTCTGCATCAGTCTAATAGTAAAATAGCAGATTTCTCATACATTACTGCATATTTCAAATACTAAGTCAAATAATGCACATATCATTCCTGCTTAAAGATTGTACTTGTGTTAGTTTTTCATCTTTATAAATAATGTTAATACGCCTACAAATACAATGCTGTAAATCGTGAGAGTTGACAAAGTTAACCCTATCCAATACTTGAAGAGCAGTACAGAAACCAGTACCAGAGGACACTGTTGGAAATTACGTGGAGCTAGATTTGGGACAGATAGACCACATAGAATGGCGAGGGTATGGAATGGGTTACCTAGTCACATTGTTGAGGTTGAATCACATGGATCCTTTAAAACTCAACTTGACAAAGTTTTGAGATCAGTCAGCTACTTGGAACCAGAATGGCCTCCTCGTTCGTACATTTTCTTTTTTCACATCTTGTGACTCACATCTGACACCTTGTGGTTTTGGAGCAGTGTAACAGCTACACAAGTATTTATTTTTTTCTTCTTTTAAAAAAGTGGTTGTATTTTCACCCTTGTGTGAATCAATACTTCCCCTGCCTTTGCCTCGATTCCATATTCACACAGAAGAATTCTGAAATTTAATTGAGGATTTTTTTAAATGTACGAGACCTATTCCCCAAAGTAAAAATCATGCAATTCAGAGTTAAGCTTATCTGAGTTTAATAAAAATGACTTCAATCAGAAATACTAAAGGAACAAGATTATGTTCTATGTTGTATAGATTGTGTTAGTATGGTGAAGCAATGTAATGTATTCCTACAGTAGTACCTCACTGCCTGTCAGCTCTTGTTTTTAAATGACAATCTGCTCTCTTTGCAGCTGCTGAACTGTGTCTTGAATGAGCTGCTGGAAGTGAAACACGTGCAGGAGAATGTTTTACAGGTTCAATTAAATGGCAAGTTTCTGGGGATAAAAAAACACAAAAAACTGACAGCGCAAATCTAGCGGTGCATGGGAGTCTCTTTGTTACATTTATGTTTGTAAAGCTCCAGGGTGGGCTCTAAATGAAGTAAATGACTGCAGTATTAAGATCTGCTACCATTTAGATTACCTGAATAGACCATACAACAAACAAACCTATAACTTTTTTTTTTTTTTTAATGCATGTAATGTTATTTTTTTCTGTTGTAGGGTTATTACAGACCGATGACAGAATTGCTCTGAAAGAAATTACTAGGCAACTGCATTTGGAGAATGTTGTTGGGGACAAAGTTTTTGTAAGTTGGTAGTATTCTGTAATGTATGTAATTGTGTGTATGTATATATAGAATATGACTCATAATTATTTTTCTATTTATCCCCGTACATGATGCAAGTCGTATGTAAGTCAGCAGGAGCTTTGTATTAGTCAGTGTTCTACCTTTGTTTGTCTCTGTATTGTTTACCATTGAAATAAGGTTACTTTTAGTGAAAGCCTTGTTCTGTTAAATTATGTAAGTCATGTCCAAGTCCATTTGCTCCATCACACTATGCCTGTTATAAATATGGTATAAACAATACCCGCCAAACCCTTCATATTGTACAGTGGTAATCATGGATAATCAAATCTGCTTAAATGTTTCCAGTGATTTAACATATCCAGTATAACCTCAGAGTTACGAACCCCTTGGGAATGGAGGTTGTTTGTAAGTCTGAAATGCCCATAACTCTGAAAATTAGTTTCAGCGGTTTTAATAAATGTGTACACGCGCTATCTACATCCTCAATCTGAAGAATAATACAACGATACAGCACAGTAATGCAATAATCATATTGTTATGGTTCTAAAGTCTTTAAAACAGTACTATAAATGGTAAAAGGTTAAATTGAAGTTCCCATTGAAATCGTAACTGTAGCAAAAACACTGTAAATGTCCAGGAAAACCTGGGTTACCGTTGTGCTTGTTTTAAACAAAATACATTTGTGCAGCTTGCTCAGCCATTCAGCCTCCTTTGGCTAGGGGGAAAAAAAAACAAAAACAAAAGAAAACTGCTTTGTTTAAAATTAAAATGTTTCCAGTAAAATTGCCCGTACTTGTTTTGAAATCTGCCTCACCTTTCTGAATACATTTGCTGGTAAAGTCATTTTTCCTTCAACATGACCAGCACGCTGCTTAATGTAAAGCGCCTGTCTGCTGCATTGCATGCATGATTGAGTGATTGCATACTTCCAGTTGAAAGTGGGGGTTCGGTAGACCAGGCAGTTCGTAGGTTTGGTGTTCGTAACTCTGGGGTTCTTCTGTATGTGAATATGATATGCATGTTACAGAGATACCTAGTAAATTTACAAGGGAGTGCGAGTATGGCATTAAGAACTAAACATTCAATATCCAAGCATACCAGGCTTGTCTAACTAGGTAGTACAAGCATAACACTAATTTACAGGAATGGTCTATTTATTTTAGCCTGTTCATCAAGGTTAATACCACTGCTCTTATCTGCAAGTGAGCAATGGGACATTTTTATGTATACACAAATAATAAATATTCTAAATCCAATTACATTTATTTTTTTCATTTTTTTTTTCAGGGGAGCTTTGCAGAGAATCTTGCCTTTCTTCTTGAAGCTTTGAAAAAAGGTAGTCCAGTAATTTAATTTCAGTGCTCAGTCTCTAATCCAAATCATTTGGGAGCAGACCCTGTTCAGATTAGTGATTAGTTTAAAGCATTTATAGTAATCAGTACCATACTACAAATGCATGATCTAGTCTTTGTTTTTTAACATTAAACCTTTTTTTATCAATGTTTCCGTTGATAACCTGTGCTGTTCTATACATGTAATGTGTATATTCACCTGTGTGGACATTCAGTTTCAACAGCTGCTATCACTGTTTCATTATCATAGCATGGTTCAGATTAATGGCCAGTTCAGCCTAATGGGGTCCACATTAGTAAGAGGTGCCAGTGTGACCTACAAATGCTGTTCTGTTGCCACTAACTCTGATGGCTACATTACATTACATTACTTCAGAAAGGAGTTAACCACACCAGAGCTTTACTGAGACCTGAGTAATCAGCGGGATGTTGTGTTTGAGACACATCGGGACTGGATGTTAAGTGATCAAAAGATGGATGGCTTCCTGAGAAATTGGGATTTCCAGATTCTTAAATTCCTAGTTGCAATCGAGCTTCTCTCTGTTGGATTGCCCTTTTGGCTCAGTGGCAGACATTTTTCTCTCGCCAGTAGCTCTAGGCTCTTCCCCTACAATCCATCTTAATATTTTGTTTCTGCTAATTTGTTCGTTGTATATGGCACTATGTGCAACTAATTACATACCCAGGCCATAGAGTTAATTAGACAAACCTTTCAGCTAAAACCATCTGTACTATTAACAGTGTTTCTTGTGGTTTTGTAACAGGCCAGACTCCAATTACCTAGGGCCTCAAGCAATTTTAGGTTTTTCTATGAGCTTAGTTGCACTAAGCCTTTCTATGCCTAATTAACCTCACAGTTAAGCCCTAAATGTATTTGCTTTGCTTTAAGAGTATTATCTGATACCCCAAACCTGTATTGTTTGAAAATTGAAAACATGTAGGTGTGCTAATGTGTGCTCATGGCTGCGAGAGCGTTGGGAAGCAGCTCATATATTTGTGCTTTTTTTGTGTGTTGTTGTTGTTAGGTGATCGTAGCAGCAGCCGCCCAGTGCTCTTCATTCTGGATGAATTTGATCTGTTTGCTCACCACAAGAACCAGACTCTTCTTTACAACCTGTTTGACGTCTCCCAGTCAGCCCAGACTCCTGTTGCTGTGATTGGACTCACGTGTCGACTTGTAATTGTTCCCATTAGCCAGCCATTTATTATTTCCATTGCAATTCCACAGATTTCACTGTGTGGTTTTGGAGCAGTGTAACAGCTCCAAATGTATTGATTTAAAAATGGTTGTACTTTCACCCTTGTGTGAAGCAGATTTTACTATGAGATTATTAAAGGCAAACCATAGGGAATAAAAAGTATCCGGTGGGTCATGTCAAACTCACAGTAAAACCTGCCATGGCTCAAACTGCTATGCAATGGGGGGCTGATTTCCATTCTTCTTGATTGAGAAATTGGCACATTGATTAATTAAACTTTTTATACAGTACAATGTAAATGCATTTTCAAGCAAGTGCCTTAATTAGCTGGAGTGTGGCCTGTCGTCAAACCTAGACTAGTGGGGATATTCTCTGAAACGCCCTGACAAAACTTCTCTTGGTGTTGAGTCCACTAGAGGGAGCTATAATGCTTGATGTTTTCACTAGTGAGAACTGAAATGAAAAATTTGTGATGACCAACATATATCATTTGTGTATAGTTCGTTCATCTGGGGAACAATACACCATTAGAATGATTACTGTAACAGTTGAGAATATGCATTTTTAGTGTTTGAGGACATCAAGCAGTATTCTTTTGATGACAAAAATACAACAATGTGGGTATGCATTGATTGCCTTTTGAATTGGAAATAGGCTGGTACTTTTAAAGCAAAAATACAAATAAGTTATCAAAAAAATACAGGGAATAAAATAATATGTCATGTAAACTAACTCCATAATGATGTGTGCCCTCCTCAGGATGTCTTGGAGCTGTTGGAAAAGAGAGTGAAGTCCAGATTCTCCCACAGGCAGATCCATTTACTCAGTTCTTTTAGGTTCAAGCAGTATCTGGAGATTTTCAAGATGCAGTTAAGTTTACCCGAGGACTTTACAGACAGGAGGTTTGCTGAAGAATGGAACCAAAACATTAAGGTGAGTTAACAATACCTGCTGCATTCACAGAAATCTTCTTGAAAAATCTCATTATTTTGCATGCTTAGTTTAAGAAAATGCTGATTTGTTTGGATTGAAAAACATTTCATAGCAGTAAAAGACATGCATTTGTTTACAACATTTGTATTTATTGTTTCTTTCCCTACAGTCTTTATGTGAAGACAGATCTGTGGAAGACGTCTTGCAGAAACATTTTTGTTCCAGTAAAGATTTCCGATCACTGCATATGCTGCTGGTAAGGTTATTTGAAGATCTTAGATGATTACTATTCTTTTGGTACTGGTCCTTTGGTTCAGCTTAGTAGAGACATATTAAATTCAATAATAAGTCGTGTCATTTTGCTATATTCAATATGTTTGTCAGCTTTGATTGTCTGACTATAAAAGATCAGATGTAGTTGCTATTGAATGCTATAACATAGAATTCAATATACTGTAAAACACACTTTATTTATTTATTTATTTATTTACTTACTTACTTACTTACTTACTTACTTACTTACTTACTTACTTACTTACTTACTTACTATTCTTGGCTTCTTTAATAGCCAAAAACAGTTTCACGAATGTCAAACATTATTTTATTCATAAAAAACTCAAAAAGGCTATCTTAACATAAATAGCATGTGTAACCAATATTTTATTTATTGGTAAGACCTGGTTCTTTCTTCTGTGGGGTAGATGCGTGTTAAGATCACTGTATCGAAAATCTGTTTTCTAGATGCTTGCTCTGAGTCGAGTGACAGTATCTCACCCAGCCATCAAACCTACAGATTTGCTGGAAGTCAGCCGTCTCTGCACAATGGATTCTAAAGCCAATATTCTACATGGTAAATGACCTTGTGTGTAAAGAAAACACAGACACCTTGTATCGGTGATCTGTAAACCTTCATATGAATCAAAGCCATGAAATGAACAACAAACAAGAAAATCAAGAAATAGTGTGTGTATTGCTTTACTGTTTTAAATGTACAGTAGTTATACATTTTTTATTTTTTTGGTCCAGGTCTGTCTGTGTTGGAGCTCTGTCTGATTATAGCCATGAAACACTTAAATGATATTTATGATGGGGAGCCCTTCAATTTTCAAATGGTCCATAATGGTAAGGAAATCATGCTGTTTCAACATTTTTCACAGGGATTAGGACATTTTAAATAACTGTAAAATCTTAAAGAAATAGTGATGTGAACAATCGTCTACATTATAGCACTTGTTTCATTTTTTTAATTCAGTCAAAAATCTGACTGCATAAATCGTAGAGAGGAACATGGGATGCATTGCCACAACATTCTTCTTTAGTTAAATATTCACTGCAGTTTAGCTTGTAGTGTGTGTGTGTGTGTGTGGAAAATGAGGAAATACTGGTGCATCTACTTCAACTTACACAATATGTATAGCTGTCCAATTAAATCATGACGTCTTACTAGCCTGCAGGGTCTCCAGCACTAGGGCCTGAATTGTTCTCTAATTACAGGGTGTTTAAGTCTGTTGTCAGTCCCCTCTGTTCCTTGCTGTTTACACATACGTCAAATGGTGGGTGCAGCATTGTGAACATTTATGAATGATTTGTGAAGAACATGTTTTTCCATTTGGTCTTCTGGTTCCTATGGTTACAGACTTCTGAAACGCCCCAAATCCATATACATCTGTCAGTATTCGTTCTGAACATTTATTCCTGAAATGAATGTATTTGTTCCCTTGCAGAATTCCAAAAATTCATTCAAAGAAAGTCACATTCAGTACATAATTTTGAAAAGCCTGTAGTTATTAAGGTAAGTTATCTTCAAACCCAGTTTAACTTGTTATATGGTTCAGGTATACTATCGAGAATATGTTTTATTGCACAGTGTTCGTTTTAAATGAATCATTTTATTTGACTTAAGGCCCAACCTTTTTTCCTGAACAGCCTGAATATATATGTGAGATTAGTAAACTGTGTTATGCTGCCATCTGCTGGTAATTAAGTCACATGCGTTACTGGATTTGATTTTTGAACTATAGGATAACACTATATACCCTTATGTAGAAATAGTTATCACATTAAAAACATTTTTTTTACACAAACATAATAATGACATTTGAAAAAAAATATATATTCTTTTTAATCTACTAAGCTTACACTCCAAATATTTCTTATTTTCAAAACAAGTCGTTTACCTCACAAAATGATAACAGGGTGAGAATGTCAGCACCCAAGTATCCTGGTTTTGAAATGTAACCACATTTCTTTCTTTTAAAAATATTTTCACGAGAGCAAAGTATTGTACATTTGGCCTGTTCTATCTTGAATTGTAAAAAGTACTGTGTTTAAAGAACAGTTGGGCTAAATATGTTTTCCTGTTGTCTGTTAGGCTTTTGAGCACTTACACCAGCTAGAACTAATAAAGCCAATGGAAGGACCCTCTGTAAGAACACAGAAAGAATATCAACTGGTAAAACTGCTGCTGGACAACAGTCAGATCATGGACGCCCTGCAGAAGTACCCCCAATGCCCTACTGACGTCAAACAGTGGGCTGCTTCTGCTTTTGGATAAATGCAGCAGAGAGTATATAGTAGTTGGGAGCGGCTAGTGAGTTCAGTGTTTTGATTAGTTTATCTATTCCACTATCTTTGACAGGATTTTGGCTTACTTTGCACATGTCCAGTTATTATCTGGGTGTAGTAAAGATGGTGAGTCAGGGGAGGTGTGTATCTTTGCCTTAGGTTTTCATCAAACAATACATGCTCTTGCGATTGGTATTATTGTGTACATTTGAACAAAATCACTGTAATATCACATAAGATTGGAAAGGGGTGCTGTTGTTTATTTCATGCCATGTGTTGTGGCTGGTTCCTCCCCCAACTCTTAAGTGGCATTTCAGTCACTACTTTGTACACTCAGAAAACCACTAAACATGTGCAAAGATAACTTTACCAGGATCCTGCAAAAAATGCAGGCAAGATGAAACTAACGGAAACGTTAAACCCACAATCTGTTGCCAACTGTGTACAGCAAACGTAGCTATGGGAGGAGTCGGGAACCAACTTCCAAGAAGCGCTTCAGAGTAGCGCTACTACTCAGTGCTGTATCGTGGGCCATTATCTGCCTTTATTTTGCATTTCACACAAAAAAATTACATTCCAGTTGAAGCTTTTTGTTGTTTATTTTTTGTTATAAGTACCGCCATGTAGATTTGAACCAAAATAATATTCTGTTAGTTGGATAACTGAGTATACTGGAAATAGTACTCAAAGTTTTAAAGGCTATAACCATATTTGTACCATGTTATAGTACATTACAGTTTATTGGCTCTGCATAACAAATGCTAATTGGACTTTTTTTTTGGTTTATACTTCTTCATATGTAGAACCTGTCATAAAAAATAAAAAATAAATGTGTTTAGGACTGAAGAAATTTGACTTTTTTTTTTTTTTTTTTATGGATCAATTTGTCGTCTTGTGTTCATTGCTATAGTTCTCTTGCTATCTCGTGATTAGCTGATAAGCACAGTTAAGAGTGGCAGTAACATATGCTTCTCTTGACAATTCTTTCCCAAATAGCTTTATTTCCAGCTTTGTGATGATACATTTGTAAGTTTGCAATTGAAAGTATTTTGTGTGTAATGATTAGTCACCTGTATCTCCCCAAGTGGTAGTGAAGTAAAATTGGCGAGCAAGAGGTTTGACAAATCCTGTATACAGTTAAATCTGTGCTAATACGGTAAGACTGCATTTGGTCATGCATTACTTGATTATGCACTGTGTTTCTCTAGATCATATCTAAGGTTCTATAAAATTAACTCATACTAACCAAAGGCAAAATATATAAATATGATCATCCAGTGCAGGTGCAAGATAGTCCTTGACACATGGTGAATAGATTTTTATGTAATTACACATGACACCAAGTGCTATGTTGGAATGAAGAATGCAAAAGGAACAAGGTAACTATCACAATGAAAAATTGGTAATAAAGCAACATGCATCCTTTTTAAAAACTATGCATATGTTGTATACTAGTTAAAAAAACATAAGTTCTATAACAAATTGATATGTTTGGTGCAAAACCACTTGCAGAAAATAAAAATGAGGATGGCTTTATCTGTAATGTGATGAGCTAGAATGGACACAACATCACAAAATAAATAAACTGCATTTATAAGGCACTCACTTTAAGTTAAAAAAATAATATTTAACCCTTTTTAAACAACTCTTATGGGCAGAAAGCTTGACTAGCTTTGTTAAAGAATTACTGTACATGCAATATTAATTTGGACAGTCCACTTAATAGGATTAAAACACTATAATCATTGACAGAGTTGTGCCTTTTGTTTCCATGATGCTTTCTGGAACAGACAAATGTAGCAATGAATGATACAAACCAAACATTGAGCACTCACTATACTTTATTTGTAAGGGGGATAGCATACAATTTATCTGTACAATATTTAACAATCACTTTCAACCAAGCCTCTGAAATCATTTGTTAAATACTTGCAGAAAACGGCAAGTACACTTTGACAGTAGTACAGTTATTTGTGCCCAAGACGGACAGAACATCGTTAGAGATACATAGAGTAAAGCTAACATACTAGCTTTCTGGCATATTGAGAGGTAATGTGTGCCACATGAACTGAAACTGCATTATAAAACACACTGCTGGTCAGATCTCTGAGGTAAACAATGTTAAGATCCAAGGTGTCAATTGTAGTGTTTTGTCCAAAAGTTAAAAAAATACTGAACACATGAGGTGACAATATTTGGGCTTAAAGATAAGTATACAAATGCATTATTATTTTTTTTTTTTAAATTAAAATTGTACTTGCTACTGCAGGTTATTTCTATATGCTAACTTGAAAAACTCATGCTTATCCACATTCTAGAACAAAATCTGTATTTACATAATGTGCATTATCTATGGATTCGGATGACAATCTTTTGTTAAGGGTTTGGCTTTTATTAATTTCAATAATACCAGAAATAAGTGTGATTTTGTACAATTACAGTAATATGTTTTTCTAAAGCCAGGTCCACACCAACGTCATTTGGTAGTGCAGCTGCTTGTGTACTATTTGGATTGCCCACCACACAATCAGGCAATTGCTGTGTGGACAATGCTCTTGCTAGCAAACTTGGTTGTGCAATTTTTCACTCAACAAAGTTGCTTAGATTAAGAGCCAGCTTTAAAATCTGATGCCTGAGGCTGAAAAAAGGTGTCTAAACATACGAACAACTGCAAACAAAACAGTTAAGTGCACACTCTGATGTATGCCTTTGTTTTTTAATATTATAATGGAGACAACTTGCATCCAATAGTACCAGTAATCTAAAATAGGGTTGAGTCATATGGCTACAGTGAACAGCACAATGGCAGGTGTAATACATAGGCAATTGCATATATGCCTTCCACCCCTCCCTGCTTGGAGTCTGGTGACCTATTTTACAAACATTGTCACAGATTTCAGCAGAAAGTATATATTTACTTATCAGCTTACTGTACTGTTTTTTCTCTAAAGCTGCTAATCTGCAATATGCAAAAACATTCACAGTTAGATTATATTTGTTGATACTGAGAAATAACACTTTGTCCCTTTCATTTATCTGAATACTGTTTGAGACAAACCACCCACATTTAAAATATAACTATCTTCAGTTATTTTATCTGTATGCAAATAAGCACACCTACCTTCTCATATCCGGGTCTTGTCAAAAAAGAAAAGCAGGTATATTACTGTGCATTTACAGTAAAGTTGGCACCTGCTCCTAACCTCTCAGGCATGGCAATGTATTGTCCAGAAATAAAGACAACAGCACTTGAAGGTTTAGTATTTAAAAATGCTACAATTTTGTCAAGTTTGCCAAACTGGCAATGTCAGTATGTTGCTGTACCTGTATTGATTGCATATAATTAACTTAGTAAAGCATAGTATTGTATCCCTGAACTTCTTTAAAAAGCAATATAGAGCATCTGTCTGTGAAAATAAAAAATACTTTAAATACAAAATTACTATTTTCTGCAAGTATGTCTTAAATTTGATAAAATGCAGTATATGAACTGCTAATGAACATGTTTCTGGATATATTCCTATATTTTCCGTAGGTTGTTGTGTGTGTGTTTTTTTTTTGCCTAAGGTTACCTTAGTTTAAAAAGATGAGTTTGCCGGTTTCTCCAATAGTTTTCAATACACAAGCACACACACAAGTGCATTTTTCCCCTGGTTCTAGTCCCTTCAATTCATGCATTATTTGTGGCTTACATCCCAATTTGTTGTGTATAATTTACACCACAGATGTTGAATGTTTACTAGCATCAAAATGAGTGCCACAAAGTCACTTGTGGCTCGAAGCAGAGAGAGGGGTTTTAAAAACAAAGCTTCCTGAGGTGTATTTGATACAGTGATACCAGCAGACCTTTAACTGTGAGTCAGGTAAAAGGTAGAGAAAAAGCTACACACCAACAGTAGGAAAAAAGAAACGACTTTTAAAAACAAACAAACAAAAACATTTAGGCATACCACTGTCACAGCTCACAAGGGATGAAAAGAAAGGCATGCATATATTCTTAAATATTTCACAGACACAGGAAACCTAAAAAGGAAAGTGCTTTCACAATTTGTTTCAAGTTAAACTGAGGGGAGTTTGAAAAAATACTTTACTAAAACAAACGCTTAAATGAAATAATCATTTAGAAACAGCAGGGCAAATTAATATACAAGAAGCTAAAACAAAAAAAGGCAGAAACACTGTTGTATGAATGGCCATTTTCTGTTGGCAAAGAGTATAGCTTACTCTTTTAAAATGGTGAGTTTTTTTTATGCATAAATACCGAACAGAGATCAACTGATATATTCAGATTGTTTTAGTGTTAACAAAATTATTATTCGTCAGATGTGGAACTGAGGTATACCTTGTTGAGGGAGGTTTATGGTTATTTAAAGTAATGCTTGGAAGCAAATCCCACCAAATAACCTTAATTACCATTTTTGTTGATATACATACAGCAGCAGCACATTAAACATTCACAAGCTGTTTCATATTGGCATTACAATAGTCATTTATATAAACACAAAACAGCAAATGCATCAAAAACAAGTTGCCCTTTTTATACTGAAATGAAATGATCTGTGGTGTTTTATTTTTGTTTAGCTTTTTTTGTTTTCTTAAAAAACTAGCAGTTGTCCATTTGATGAAGTCTTTTTTAGTCGGATACCAAAAAATATCTGACAGCAGTTCTTTATTTAAATTACAAGGTCCTTGCAATGTAGGCGATGGTCATTTCTGCCCTCCTTATTTAAAGGATCCTGATTGGATTTCCCCCCTGGTTTACAGCACCCAGGTGTAAGTCTTCAGGCACACAACTGCAAATAAGTTTTTCCAGTGCATTGTAGAAAAGTCTCCATTCTTTTTTTCCCCCTCAGTCTGCACTGGATGAAGTACTGTTCTGCACACAAGAACACAATATTAAGTCATAATTGTAACCGGCTGATTTAGTTTAGCAGCTCTGGACTAGAGTCTGATTGGTCAGTGTATGCTTCTGTTTTAACCACTGCAGCCATCATAGACTGGATTCTTTTGGTGGAAAGTCTACATTTGTCACCATAGTGACCACTGTAACAATGTCCTCTGGGGTAATGGTGTTTGTCAGTCTTTGCATCTGAATGATTCGTTCCTCAACGCAGCCAGAAGATAACCTGGCTTCAGCTTCGTGATCCCAGCACTCCTCAATAGTTTCACACAACATTGCCAATCCCTGAAAAGAAAAAGAGTACAGTTACTATCTGAGACTGCCAAACATTCAGGCTGACTCCTATGGTAATACTGTATTGGATGCAGCGATGACAATGTTCCAAGCCTCTTTTCTGTGCAGTATATTAAATAGTTTTCATGTTCTTGCTACTATTATTTCTTCTATTAGCTGTTTATGTAATATGTAACATATATTACGATTAGTGATCATTTACAGCGACTTTTATGTTCGAGAAAATCATTTTTCATTTAAAAATGAGCCCATGGAAAAATACCAAATCTCCCTCGGTATGGCTGCACTTACCTTGTAGTGATTTCATATTTTTGCTCACAGCAGTGGAAATATTGCCCTTCCATTATGGATTTAAATGTATTTTAAACACCACAAACTTGGAGCATATGAACCTTAGCTTCAATTTTAAGAAGATTACCTTGGCTTTACAATGAATTACAGTAAACTCACTCACCGCATGTTTCTGCCAACACTCTCTCAATACGGGTCTAATTTTCTTATGAACCACAACCTCCTGCATATCTTCCAGAGATGGGTGCTGGCCCACTTCCTCTTCAAATGGCAACATGTATTCATCAACTGGACCTGTACGCAAAACAACAGTAATTAATTACAGATGTTATGACAAACACAGACTTATTCACAGGTCACAACATGTAAAAATGCCTTCAAACGCATTAATATATGCTTTACATATGAGCAGTATCACACTCCTCTCCAATTTGATTCATTCTATTGTTCTATTGTTTACAGTATAGTACTAACCATCAGCTGCTGTGCATCGTGATGCCAGTTCCCACAGCACCAGACCCACTGCGTACATGTCTATTCTTAGGAAAGAATCCCGTTGAAAGTTTATTGCCCCTTCAAGTACCTCTGGAGCCATATATCGGCGTGTGCCAACCTGAAAAAAACAGAAGAAAAAGTCAAGAAAAGTCTGTACACCAGTGAGCAATTTCATAAAAAGAATATATATATATATATATATATATATATATATATATATATATATATATATTCTTTTTTTATCTGAATGAATTGTAGGAATATTATTTTTACAGATTGTTTCAGCTGAGATTTCATTGGTTCACCATACTAAATAGTTCACACTGAAATCACAAAAATGGAAATGATTTTGAAGAAGTAGTCCACTTGGATCAACGGTTCTGTAAGGCGCCGGTAAGTAGATAAAGGGCATCAGTCTCTTGCTTTGTTTTGTACTAGAATAGGGTTATGAAGCTGCTTACCTTCTATCAATCCCATACCTAAATATGATTAACAAGACTGTAAAACAAAAGCTTCATACCTGACCATGAGTATCACCAGCAGACTTCCCAGCTTCAAACTTCAAAGCCAGCCCAAAGTCAGCTATACAGACTGTCAAGTTGTTTTTCAGCAACACGTTCTTGCTTTTGATGTCCCTATTTTCAGAAGTATAAAAATATTAATCCAAAAGGCGGCTTTACAAATTTAAACAGAAAGTGAAATGGAGAAACAAGATTCAAATGTTCATTTAAATCAACTTAAAACTAATTTTAAACACTTTGGCAGGAATATAATCCTGCACCCCAAAATAGGGTTATTTTATTTTATGATCCAAAAATGTTGGATTCGTCTGCTTACATAACTTGTTTGAGACATTAAGTTACCTGTATTAACCATTATGCCATTTTTACTGAGGTTCATGCCTGAAAAACAATTAAATAACTAAAAAAAATGATACTACCTGTACTGTTCAATAAAATGAAATGAAACCATACAAAACCATACTAACTGTATTAGATTCAAAATAACTAGTCAGTGAATAGTTACTGTAAACTAAAACATACCTGTGGGCGATGGCTGGCTTGTGCCCTTCTTTTAGGCCTGCTATATCTTCATGAAGATACGATAGCCCTCTTGTCATGGATTGAGCAATATGGCACAACTCATTCCAAGTGACAACATTTGCCTTAAGATAATCAGTCAATGAACTCTGTAGAAAGATAACATTATATTATAATTTTGACTTAGTATTTTATGTTAAAAAACATGCAATTGGATGCAGCTATGGCTCTCTCATTGAGGATGCTCATCCAAATACCATGAGGAAACACTAGGGGGCAGATTTACCCAACCTTTACTGTACTCCAACTTCTGTAGTATGTGTGTGTAAGTTAGGGTAGATCTGTGTATATAACCAGAAGACAGCTCTTATGAATGCAAATTAAGTTCTACCTTTTGATTAAGGCTACAAATGTCTGGGAACCAGCATGCTTAAATACTCAGATGACCCCAGACTTTTTAAATTTAAAATCTTTGATCATACATTATTATAATGCTCAGAGATATGGCACTGCATACAGTATGCTCCGTCCATAGTTATTTAATAATTGTGCAGTCGTACCTTTTCATGAAAAGCTGTTATCAGCCAAAGCTCCACGTCCATGTTAGTACCTCGCTTTTCTGCACCGATGAAGTGAAGAATATTCTCATGTTTCATTCCAGGCAGGGTGTAGATTTCATATTCATTTTGCCATGACTGTTTATCCTAAAACCACAAAGGAAACACAACACAATTACATTTTGAAGTAAAGCTGGCATGTATCCTGGCCAGCAAGAATGGTACAAACCAGAAATATCAGAAATGTTTTTTTTTTAAAGTTCATTTACTTATTTTTTTTACAGTAGAATACATTAACAATATTATGTCACAGAAAAGCAATACACAGCATGTTTTATATAATAATGAATATACATTGCAATATTTAAATTTTATGTATGAAAATTCCATAATTTTTTTTACTGCTAACGCCAGGGTTCCTAAGCATGTAAAGGGCATCTTATTGTGCTCAAGTTACACAAATATGACAATACTAACTGAAAAAGCATTATTGTACCTGAATTGTGAATATTTTGACAGCCACGTATTCACTTAATAGCTGTGCTTTCCAGACACAGCCAAAGCGCCCTCTTGCTTTGATCTCCAGTAACTGCAATGGCTTCTGTCCGAGTATAGGGGATGGAGGTGGTGGCCCAGGATCCTGGAACAGAATAGAAGGATAAGTTTAATACAATAAGTTTACTGAAAAAGGGACAGTTTATTAGCAATGGCTGTAAAATCCTAACTAATCTCACAACCTTACAGTACAGTTCTTCTCTTGACACTTGAATACAACAACAGAATTTCACTTACATAGCACCTTTCACAAACAAGGCCATCCCAAAATGATTTACACATTCATTTTATTTAATAGCTAAATCAAACAAATACATATTAAGTTGAGATTTAAAAACTGACACAGTCTCAGTCCAGGAGCATAGCAGCTGAATGCCCTATTGCCTTGCATACGTCTCCTGGTTTGGGCTCACAGAGCAAACCCATATTCGAGGACTGAAGAGATCGGGAACACTGGTAGGGTACATACAACTAGTTCAAAAATGTGTGCTGAAGCAAGCCCCTTTGTAGTGTTGTAAGTTAATAGAAATGTATTTCGCTGTCTTACGGATTCTGGATGTAGCAGACAAGTTTAAGTAACTTTAATAAAATAATTACATGAGGATATCAATGTTATAGGATAATAAACCAGGTGGTCACCCAAAATGATTTTAGATGCATCACTAAGGTATGGCAACACTGTCTGGAAAAAAAAAAAAAAAAAAAAAAAAAAAGGATACTTTTACTTGCGCATTATAACATTATACCCAGCCAGCCACTTAAAATATACTGTAAGATGGTCAATCAAAAGGTTCACATCCTCTGATATGTGTTAAACACTTCTGTAATGAGCCTAGCTACTTCAAAAAAGATAAACCAACTTACCTGTATATATAACTTCTAAAGTGCTTGCCAAGCACACACAAAGTGCTTGGCATACAAAAACCTGCTCTTACACCATGTTACCTTAAGGAAGATGACATATGAAAGAGAATTGACTTGTTTATGGCTCTTTATATTCCACATTGCCTGTAGCGTAAGACATCCTATAAACCAGAGATGAAATGCAGCACATTGCAACAGTCTGATGAATCACCAAAATCTTCAAGGGAAAATGTTAATGTGCACCATCCATAGTTTGGGCAGTGGAGACAGAGAACATGTGTTCTTTTTTTCTAACAACTAACTCCCCATTCTCCTTTTAATAACTGTATTATAAAAAAATATTTGGTTGCTGGTATCTTTGATAATGAAGAAAATAATAAAAAGGTTTCAATGACTATAATACGTGCAACACCACACAGTGTAGATCATTACAGCAAGTGTAGTTGTCTTTATTTCCAAGACATGGAGCTGCTGTCCTGAAGTCTTAGCGTACAAACACACTACAGGATGCAAGTGGACACGTGTAGTGAGTGTTCATAATAGGTTATAAGTTTAAGTCTTCAATACATTCAGATTAAAAATTATTCTGTGACAAGTCTACCTATATAGCACTGTCCTATATAACAGTATCATAATGTTTTTTTAGGAGATCTACTAAAATAAAGTACTAGTTAAATGCACGCCACCGACCATTAGTGTTGCTAAATTAATACCGTTTGAACAGCAAACGGAAAAAAATAATCTATTCACCTATTTAAATAATAATGCTTTACCAGTAGGTAAATAAGATATCCTTTAGGCACAATTTGCACACTATTTAATTAATTAAAGCTGCCTTCAATAAAATAACCCATCAAGATTTGTGAATACTCCCCATTAGCCTTTAAAATTCAGATATCTCACAAAAGATAATAATATCAAATTAAATGTACATGATTCACAATTAAACAGCTCTGTTTTATAAAAAAGCTTTTTTTTTATTTGGGCAGTGTGGTGGGTTGTGACCTGATCAAAGTTCTTCCTTTTTGACAGCAGTACAAAGTCACTTGCCATGGGAGTAAGCCAAGGCCAGTCCCTTGGAAAGATCACAGTCCTGAATAAGCACATTCACTTTAATTTAATAAAGTCTAAACTTCTTTCTCAGCAGGCAGGCTTACAATGTGAACACTGTTAAAGGCAATTGTTTCTGCAGCTGAGGCACATTAAAGACTGCAGTAGCCAGAGTTGCACCTTGCTACATTAGTCTTTTCTGATTTACTCCAGGTAGCCAATCAAAATGTCACTAGCCTATTTTTTTTTTTTTTATATAAAACAATGAAATCGACATGGAACATTGTGTTTTGTCAGTACACACAGGAAATGAAAAAAAAAATCTATCAATAGTTTCCTTTTAATACAGCAGCCTCCCTTCCCTCAGTAAGCGAGCACGTCACTCCATGCTGCAGTCTCACTGCTTCAAGATGAGCTGCAAGGGGACTACTTATACCCAACATACATACAGTACACATCAGTAGATGATCATTCAATGTATCGTCACCATCCACGTCTTTATGAATAAATACATAGTTTTCTTGATTTTCAAGTCAATTCAAATTATAAGACTGTAGTATGACAGATAAGTTCCAAGTCTTCATAAAACTACTACAGTACCCCATTTTCTTAATTTCATCAGCAACAGAATGATGCAGTGCAGTATACAACATACACGACTATAAACCATGCTAAAAATGTATTGGGCTACAAAGCTGTTTCTGTAGTTCTACATGCATTTTTTTAAAATGCTGTTTTGCAGTCCATTGTACAAGGGGTTAAAAAAAATCCATGCAAATAGCATAACAAAAAATGAATTGTTTAAATAAAATAAAGAAAATAATGGAAAAGAAGAAATGCAATAGCCAGGTTATCAAGGCTTCCCAAACCCATTGAAAGGTTTATGAGTTAATTAAACTTATCTTACCTCTATCATTATATGAAAGGCGTGCTTGTGAAGGAAAAAAGAGGCAAAAGAAATTACTGTTTCAAGTGAGGATGAAATTAAGGTAGATAAAGTGGTTTCAGTAGATGATGGATGAGCTGGGTTGGGAACAGTCTCCGAATGAATCAATTCCAACTCCCTGACCCCAGTTTAGTGAATGAAAAATTGAAACATGATGACATGATGTCAGCCTCGTTGTAGATGCACAGGGAAAACAGCTTAACATGATGCATTGGAGAAAAAGAATATTGTTAGAAGTGACATACAGAACTGAACGAAAGATGGAGAATAAAGCGTTTTAATCTTATTTTGGAGCAGAGCCATAAATCCTTCCTCTTTATCACTTAAAAAGGCAGTTTATGTTGCCTTTACAAAATTCAATGTTAGGTTGTTTCTAAAAAAATAATATTGGTTGCTGTTTAAAGATTAAAAAAAAGTATATGTATGCACAATACAAGACAGGCCATTGACCAAACAGATATTCTTCCTTGGATGTACAGTCTTCCCAGTTACCTGCACTGCGGCCACTTGCTCTTACCAGCCAGTATGTGAAATACTTGTGAATGACAGTCACCTTCAATAAGCTGCCACAAAGGTTCAGTCCCTTTGGTGACCGTTCAATTCAGATTTCACTGTATAGACATTTTAAAGTCCTATTTATTTTTTACTGGTGTAGCGATACACTGAACTTGCAATACAATGTATATGACGGTATGCTGGTCATGGTGCAATGCGTAACATGATGCAGTGATTTGAAGGCCCTGATGGACTAGCTTAGAACGATTAGTAGATTCGTACATTCCAGGAATCTAAACCAGTCTAAAAGATGGCAAGATGCCAAATGGAATCAGATTCAAAAGAATATATACACTTCTACCACTGCATTCAAAAGAATATATACACTTCTACCACTGCATTCAAAAGAATATATACACTTCTACCACTGCATTCAAAAGAATATATACACTTCTACCACTGCATTCAAAAGAATATATACACTTCTACCACTGCATTCAAAAGAATATATACACTTCTACCACTGCATTCAAAAGAATATATACACTTCTACCACTGCATTCAAAAGAATATATACACTTCTACCACTGCATTCAAAAGAATATATACACTTCTACCACTGCATTCAAAAGAATATATACACTTCTACCACTGCATTCAAAAGAATCTATACACTTCTACCACTGCATTCAAAAGAATCTATACACTTCTACCACTGCATTCAAAAGAATCTATACACTTCTACCACTGCATTCAAAAGAATCTATACACTTCTACCACTGCATTCAAAAGAATCTATACACTTCTACCACTGCATTCAAAAGAATCTATACACTTCTACCACTGCATTCAAAAGAATCTATACACTTCTACCACTGCATTCAAAAGAATCTATACACTTCTACCACTGCATTCAAAAGAATCTATACACTTCTACCACTGCATTCAAAAGAATCTATACACTTCTACCACTGCATTCAAAAGAATCTATACACTTCTACCACTGCATTCAAAAGAATCTATACACTTCTACCACTGCATTCAAAAGAATCTATACACTTCTACCACTGCATTCAAAAGAATCTATACACTTCTACCACTGCATTCAAAAGAATCTATACACTTCTACCACTGCATTCAAAAGAATCTATACACTTCTACCACTGCATTCAAAAGAATCTATACACTTCTACCACTGCATTCAAAAGAATCTATACACTTCTACCACTGCATTCAAAAGAATCTATACACTTCTACCACTGCATTCAAAAGAATCTATACACTTCTACCACTGCATTCAAAAGAATCTATACACTTCTACCACTGCATTCAAAAGAATCTATACACTTCTACCACTGCATTCAAAAGAATCTATACACTTCTACCACTGCATTCAAAAGAATCTATACACTTCTACCACTGCATTCAAAAGAATCTATACACTTCTACCACTGCATTCAAAAGAATCTATACACTTCTACCACTGCATTCAAAAGAATCTATACACTTCTACCACTGCATTCAAAAGAATATATACACTTCTACCACTGCATTCAAAAGAATATATACACTTCTACCACTGCATTCAAAAGAATATATACACTTCTACCACTGCATTCAAAAGAATATATACACTTCTACCACTGCATTCAAAAGAATATATACACTTCTACCACTGCATTCAAAAGAATATATACACTTCTACCACTGCATTCAAAAGAATATATACACTTCTACCACTGCATTCAAAAGAATATATACACTTCTACCACTGCATTCAAAAGAATATATACACTTCTACCACTGCATTCAAAAGAATATATACACTTCTACCACTGCATTCAAAAGAATATATACACTTCTACCACTGCATTCAAAAGAATATATACACTTCTACCACTGCATTCAAAAGAATATATACACTTCTACCACTGCATTTGGATTTTCGCTCAACTTGGGTTACATGCAAGACTCTGGCATCAAACTTCCCACTTTCAAGCTACAATTCGATTCAAATCAGCATGTAAACAACACTGCTGTGGAGCCACTAAAGTAATTAAATTAAAGACTTGCTCTGGCTCTTTCTTCCCAGAAACCCAACCCCATGACTTCTGATGGACACTTTTGCCTTGTATCCAACAATAACATCCCAAAGTGCAGGGTTCATAAAAATAACCTGTTGCTTAAATAGCCTGTTCTGTATTACACATCCACCCCCTCATGCCAAAGACCATCTGATTTACACTCTCATTTTTAATGTACTTTGAAATACCCTTCTTTATTTATTTTCAAACGTTGTTGCCATGAAATGTACTGAACTGAACGCACAAAAAATGCCTCTACTTTAATAAACACATAAATATCAAATTAACCAAGTATGTGCACAAAAAGATTGTTGGGTCCATCCATCTGCTTTTATTACAAGTTAACTTGTGGGTAAATGCGAATGAATAATTTCTTCAAAATAATGGGAAAGATACTTCTAGAATTTACATTCTGTGAATCAATGTTTTAAATAATTCAATATTGCTTCTGCTATAAATCATTCTGTTAAACTATTAAAGTCATCATATGCCTACATATGTTTGACACTGCTTGTTGAATTGGTCTCATTATTTACATAATATCTATTAAAACCTTTCAAAATGAATCTTAGTAGAGTTAAAAAAGTTCTGTAATGTAAACCCTGTGACCACAGAGATTCTGTGTGAACTACTGGGACAACAGTGTGAATTTCCAGAAATCTGAATCTTTCAAGGCAGAATCTCCCATATAATTTGCAATTTCAACAGTCCAATGCAACACGACTTCACTAGAAAGCTAAATCTATGCTTAATATATTATTACTCATTCAATCACAACAACCACATACACATTCCAGTAAATAATATATTTTGAAAAGGGTCTTTTTGTACACAGAGTGCCGTAGGTGCAACAGAATTTGTAAATCTTTGTTCATATACAGTAGCCCCTTCTCCGGAAGGCAAAGAATAAAAAATGAAAGAATAACAGGAATAGGGCATATTTAGGGTTTACTGTAGGTATGGGACAGGAACAATCCAGTCTTTCAAAAGCCTTATTCAGCCTATCAATATGATTTCTCCAAATTACTGTTGTTCAGACACCAAACTTCAAAGAGCACACAGCTGTGAGATGGTGAATGATCGGCAGGATTTCGTTTCGCGGAAGAGTTGGGTTACTGGTAATGGATCGAGAATTTTTCCACACGGCTGATATTTTTTATTGTCCCATGTTGTTGGATATTAATTTCAGACGGGGGGGGGGGGGGGGGGGGGGTCACTACCCCACTAGATACATAGTTCCCATATCTTACAGGTATGACTCAATTTGATTCTCTACATTTGAAAACTTTGTTAACAGGGGGCAGTAATACATTGTATGCTTAAAGAATATCAATCTAGCAAGCTGTGCAATTCATTCATTACTTCAGTTTATTCGGCCAACCTAGTGAATATCTGTCACTTAAGCAATATCCTGTTAGTAGCCATAAAGAATGAAGATACGGGGGAACTTGTTCATAGACCACACTCGGTGTGGCTGTTAGAAGAGAGTCTGAATATTTTAAGATTAAAGAGATAAGTGAGGCACACTGTATCAAACATTGGCAGCTCTGCCAGGGTTCTTCCATGCAGTTTTATACACACAACTCATTTTAAATTCACTATAAATGATTTCAGAAATGGCAGTGCATTGTAGTAGTTCACTCTATATGGCATAAAATCCAGTGCAGGTGCTGGTGTGTGTCAGTATGTTGCACTTTTGTGTACAGCTGGGTTTAAAAAAGGATGGTATTATGATAATGTATTTCAGCTGTATGTGAAAGTGATCAACAGATGTCAATGACAGATTCAGATCCTAAACCCAGAGCATGTTAGCTTAAAATAGTTTAAAACCAGCAAATAACTATTTGGAATAGTAAATGAACTGCTTCTATATGCAACAAACAAGTCTCTTGCCAATATTATACTATTTTATTTATTTCAGAAATGCACGGACGCTACCTAATGCAAAGGACATTAGGTTTTAAACCACGGTTTCCAGAAGAAGAAAGCAGAGTCAGAAATGAGAGGGTTGTTTTGTAGACATGAAATTCTAAAAATACTATTTATAGGCTTCTTTTTCAAACCTGTTATGATGAAATAAAGTTTGGTGTTCATTCTTTCTTTCAGTACTAAGTAACTGTAGAAAATGACTACCCTAATTAAATAGTATCAGCGTATTATTCTGAAAAAAAAATGGCAAAGACACAAACAATATTAGAAAATGAGATTAGTTTAGTGGTCTGTTTTTTTGAGTGGAGTCATCTTTCCTAGACCTGTATACATGCCTGGAGTGTTGAAATAGTAATGTTATTTATCAACACAGAAACTGAATGAGTTAATGCTTTGTGGAAAGGTAATGCTGAACTGAACTCTCTCATAAATAAAGTAAGGTTTAAGTTAAAATAACTCAAGGCTCCCCTCTTTCTGTTTTGAAAAGTGCATATTACAGTATAATAAACAGACAGAGCAACATTTTCTGGAATACATTAGGATAGATCTGTGAAAGTGTTGCTAACAAATAGCTTCTTTGTATATAGTTCTGTAACCTCCATTCTCCCTGGAGCTATTAAAATGTCAGGAGTAACCTACATATTTCACAGCATTAGAGACAGGCTGTTCTCACACCAAACATAATACTGTGTCTTTGTTTAACTAAGAACACGCCCTCATAAATGTGCTTATAATCGTTTCAGATGGAAATATAGCTATTGCTACTTTTTAATGCTCTGCTTTTCTTTTTACGTTTTACTGCAAGTAGTAACATGCTGGTGTAAACTGGCAAAGAACCAGATATCACTAACATAACAAACAACTTTAACAGCTTTGGCTGTTAAATTCAATTTGGGTATTAAATGCAACAATCATTTTAAGTGTTCATCTAATTCAATCATAGCATACTTTACAATTGCAAGGTTCAAACTTAGTTTGAGAAAACAAACAACAACAAAAAGGCATAGTGTAAATAATAACATCGCATTTGTCTCAAACAATGGTTCGGTCAGGGTGCAAATTACAATTCTATTTATTTACTGTGAAAAAATTATAATTATACTTCTAAGATTGATAATGAGTATTTTCTTTTTCAACTTTTCAATTAAAGCATTATTTTGTTATTATGCATAAAACATGCATAAAGATTAGGTTACTATATTTTATACTGTGCTGTATTTTATTTGATAGAATAAAGAAATAATTTATTTGTGTCAAACCCTTACATGAATCTACTGATGTAGAAAATAACACAACAAATGTTATAATTGTTCATATTGATAAATAAACAATGCCCTTTCAAATAGTAGTTTGACGGCAATATAATATTTATTTTAAACTAATGTGCTTCATTGTCAATGTTATGTATGTGTCATTTTTTATTTGCAGTAAACTGAACATGATTATGTAAAATGAAGTATTAGTGCACACAAGACAAATACTTGTTAGGCTTTCTTCCCTTTCTTGGCAGACTGAAGTTCATGTACTTTATTACCAGGAAGTATATTAGTAGAGTTCTTAGATACAGAATGACATCATAAAGCTACTTATGCACTCAAGATTTTTACACACAGTATTTTTTTCTTAAAATATTTAGGCTACCGTTAAAGATAAATATTTTAAAATTTGAAACACTACTATTTTTGGTAAAATAAATGTATGAATAAATAAGAGGCACTTACTTGGGTCGGAACTAGTACTGGAGGATACGCCAGTTTGTGATGCCTGTACATCCAGAATGAGAAAATGACAATGACGGCTATCCCCATGATGGGCAACAGTGAATACAGAAGGATGTTAAATAGCTGTGGCTTCCGTGTAACCGGGTTGGATGTTGCTGTAAAAACACAAGGATTTACACAAATTACATTTTTATTCATACACATATAGAAAATTAAGAACCATCTAAATAAAAAACATGATAAAGTATTCTCCAGTTTGTACAGTATGTTTCCTACACCACCGGAAAAAATGTATTTAATGTTAACTTTAAACATCCAGTCCATTACACATTTTTTAATATATATATATATATATATATATATATATATATATATATATATATATGTTTGTGCTGGCCTCTGGCGACAGCTCCGGAACGTGTTAGCTGTCAAGTGATTGCAAAAAACAAATAGACAGAACAAACAAACACTCACTCACGATACGAATACACGAAACACAGGTCCTTCCAGGTCACTTTTCATAACCCAAAACGAAGGAACAGATTGCAGCGCTTTGACCTATTTATACTGTCACTCATGACCCCTTGGTAAAAGATTGCAGCCGCTCCTCCAATCCGCGGATGCCACATAATTTCCCTTCCGGGTCAATGAGTTAGTGTACCAAAGCTCCGCCCCTTTTCTAAATGACGACTTCCTTTTAACCCTCGGAACGAAGTGTCAGGCCAAGTAGTCCAGGGTACTCTGTTCCTGTTACTTAGCGCCCTCACAGGTCGGGAGGGAGATTTCCCAAGAATAATTGTCTTTCTGTCACATGCACTTAAAAACAAATCCTCACTGTTATTTTACAGAAAAGTACCTTAAAATATATTTGGATTACTTTGTTTTGATATATATATTTTATATATATTTTGAATAAATCTAGACATTTTAGCTTTTTACTTTTCTCTCTTTTGCAGCAGACTTTGTATAAGAGATCATCTTGTTGAGTATGCAGGACTGCAAAGCGAAGCTGACATCTGTACACAGGATAAGAATACTGGAATTTTGGCAAATACTTCACTGTGATTGGTTGATTTCAGATATGTGATTTATAATACAGTAAATCAGGAGCCGTAGTGTATCGTGGCATATCCTACAACAACGAAACAATCTGATTGGTTGTAAAGGCTGTAATGGTGTATAATAAAGATTATTGAAGAGAATCATAGTACTATTATAATATATAGACCCAGAGATGTTTTAAGAGCTAAAAATAGGGTACTATTACATTTCTTATAGCAATAGTTAAATGTAGGGTTTATGTGGGAGTACAGAGTATAGTATAAAAAACGATTACATTTGGAGCAGTTACAATTTTTATGTCATCTGTACATCTTTATAGTAGTCATCAGGTACATTTTTAAACCTACACTTGAGGGAATACATTACAAATGCAATCTACTGTATATGATAAATCAATCTGTTCTTCACATCAAGAATGGGTTTTAAGAGTTTTAAAACACACTTACATTATTTTATTCCAGATTGGCTTGGAGACACATTTTTATTGAGAAATAGGTGTGTATTTTTTCTACGCTTGTTTTGCTAAATGGATTTGTAAACAGGCAGTTAAGTAATTGATTTTATGTTTTCATATTTGCCCGCTTTGGAAAGAAGCCAGGTCAGCGACAGGACAATCCAGCAGATTGCAGCTTCAATTGAAGTGGAGATTATTTTGATCTGGCACTATTTACAGCAATGTGGGCTGTCAACCATTTGCTGAAACTAACTCCAATACACTTTACCTGTATGGAGTACTAATACAGTAGTCAACAGGCAGTGAAAAGAAAAATACAATATAAAATCAGTTTCAATGTTTACAATAAAAATAAAAAAATAATAATAATAAAAAAACATTTGATTAATCATGCAGCTTCCTATATCAAAAACCAATTGGTAGCCCTCTGGTAACCCAATCACATTAAACTACTATATATACAATGACACCTAAAATGATTGCCTGCACAAGTCTGTATGAGGTAAACTCATATTATTAGCATATAGCTTTTTTTCTCTTAATGTCATTTCAGAAATTTCTAGAGGTCAACAAGGTAGCACCAATGGTCTTTTTATAGAATAGTGTTCAGTAAATGCTACCTGTCTACACCCTAGATAAAAAAGACAACGTGAGAGAAGACTGGTGATTTATGTTATTATTCAAATTGGGAAGAGGACTAATTGACATATAACAATATATTTACAGTATATGAAATCTATATTATTAATATTAGTATGCGGTAAAGTTATAATGCATGCAACTGTACTGCATTCATGAAAAACAAAAAAATAAACTGCATTTGTGAAAAACACAAAGCTATCACGTTACTCATTTTACATCATAAATATACCTTAGAGATATTTCATGATTAATGGTATCATAAATCAGACACCGTTTTTATGCAAACTGAAGGGCACTTCTTTGGTATTCATGAAAATGATCCATAATTGATGGAAAATTCATATTTTATGCACAGAGGAGTTTTATTCATATTTAAATGATTTGGATTAAGACATCAATTGATAAAAAACCTCCTCAAGGGCAGTGGAATCAGCATTTTTAGAATATTCTCACATACATAGCAAAATGTTAGCTTTATTTAAAATAATCCCATTCCCTTTCACATCAAACCAGTACAGAAATTTGATTTTCCTTACAGGTGAAAATCAGCAATAAAGGTTCTAAAAAACAAACAACAACATGAAGGCATTTTGGATGAGAAAAAAGCCTGTTTAGAATTGGAACCTCATTTAACTAACAGTCCCAGCAACATTATTACTAAGACTAGGATTTAAGTCTTAGTTGTAACAAACTGAGATAGGATGCTGTTCTGAGGGATGAGATTTAGGATTAGTCTTTCAATCTACAGTAACAGCCTGAAAATCCCTCATTCCTGTTAAATTAACTGACTAATCGCCTGGTGGTTAAAAAAAAAAAAAATCTTATATACAGTATGCTGATACTGTAATCGTCACTGGAGGATCTTACATTTCAGCCCAGACATGAATCTACATATTTCTTCTAATTGCATTGTGAGACGTAATAAAAGAACCTATTCAGATTGTGCACCTTATCCAAGTATAATGCGTTTCTAATATGTTAATACCTGAAATGGCAGGTGTTTTTTCACTGCTCAATAAGTTCAATTAAACATAAAATGATACGCCTGGAGCAGAGAATAAACTGTCGGAATTTAGGTCAGATTCTTCATAATCCACAAAATGTTCCTGATCAATCAAAACTTCTTAACACTGTCAGTGTAATGAAGCTCTACAACTGCTATGACAATGTTTTAATCTGCTTTGAGTTGTTATGTTACCTTTGTAGTGTGCAAGGTATATTTGCATTTGGACTAGTTTAAATTTTAATAATAAAATACCTTGTTTGAATTCAAATCATGTAGAACCCAACCTCTATCGCAATAATCAGACTAGACAACGTTTCTAATGAATATAAAGGAACAGTTTTATTGGAAATAAAACTAAATTAAGGAAAAATTAAAAGGTGGATGAACTAAGCTAAAGTAATACAGAAAGCAAGAATGAACTAAACAGTACAGAAAAGAAAATATAAACAACGACATCCCACTCCCGCTGGTTAGAACATAAGAACATAAGAAAGTTTACAAACGAGAGGAGGCCATTCAGCCCATCTTGCTCATTTGTTGTTAGTAGCTTATTGATCCCAGATCAATAAGCTACTAATCAGCAATCCAACGGCATCTATGGGAGATTCCCTTAAAGCTTACAACTGCATTCCTGACAGCTATTTAAGACGAAGGTTAATCTTAACAGGGGTATCGTTAGTAATACAAATATTCTCACTCTTGTCAGATAAAGACACTCTGCGTCCAGACAACCTATCGAGAATCATCTATTATCAAGACAGCTAAATCTGGATTCTAGCCTTAAAAGCAGAATGATAATTGCCTTATGAAACCCACATCAATTTGTATAAATCACATACAAACAAATACTATAGTGTTCATTAACTCGAAGCATGAATTGAAAGCAATAATACTTTTCTTACATTCCACTTAAAACAAAACGTTAATTTTACTTTAAGGTCTGCTTATTCTCGAGTTCATAAGAGGATTAAAACACTACTCATTGAATACTTAACGGACCTTCGCTGCCTCCTCCAGCTGATTCATGTCTTCAACAATACAGGCGCTCAAAGGCTCTCCCTGCTGGCAAGGACAGGTCCAGGTTCCATGGTCTACCTTCCTCGCGTTTCGTCTCCACTTCAGGGTACGAAAGAAATGTCTTTGCAAAGAACAAGACTCATTAACTATTTAGGTATTCCACTGAAACAGCAATTCCTCCACCAATATGTGCACTCTTCAATCCGGTTATGTCTGGGATATTCCACCGCAAAACTCCAGCACTGCTAGCTCAATAAATTGAATATATTTCAACTTATGTCGACTTCAAATGTTCATCCAACTCTTTCTCCGGTGATCAATCGGGGCTAAGTTAGAGATTTTATTACAAGTACTTTAGGATTTTAAAAGTCTCATGCAGCGGACTCCCACACCAAGGCAAACACTCGAATAGTTATTTCGTATTAGAGTGTCCGAAAACGGTATCTCTTTTCCAGTTGGTCGCCGGCTGGATCTTCAGCTTGTCACAGTTCATAAACTTGTTTGCATATTGAGAACCTTGGATTTCGTGTCGGGAACCCTGTTTGAGTGTCACACTCATACTTTTGTAATGTTCTCTTTACCCCTGTGACTGGATAGTTTGGTTATTTTGGGCGGTGCCTGAGTCCACGTGGATTGTTTCTCATTGGTTGTTCTCATTCCGATGCAATGCCTTGTTCTCCTTTGGTCCGCTATTCTGCCCCCTGTCGGCTGGATTTATGAGATGGACTGTTTTCTTTTCCTATATGTCAAAGTACCCAAAACTGTCTGGCTTGTGGAGCCAAAAAAGTTATTAAGTGATCATGAAGATAAGCCATTTGTTCAGCAGTTAGTTTCTTTCTTTTAGACTCTTTTTATGCAGTGCCTTTTAAACCTGTTTTACTGTGAAAAAAAAAACTTTTAAACAGCGCGTCTAAAATAAACTGCGCGCGCGCCTGAGACGCGCTGACTAAATGGACCACAAAGGGTTAAAAGCATTCTTTGTCAGTGGGGGAGCTAGTGACCAGAAACCAAGTAGACATAAAGAATGGCTTAAAATCCCCCTCTGTATATTTCAATTATGTTACTTTCACACACAGAATGATATTATGACCCACTCTGACGCTACACCTTTTTCCCCTTGCTGCCATTGTGATTACTGCAGTTTTAACTAAGGGTTTTGTGTGCTGCTTGCTAAGCAAGAAAGTTAATAAAAGTTTGAAATTTGTTAAAAGTGAACTTGACAGTAGAATACTAAGATGGAACTTGGTGTAACATCAGCAAAGTACACATATTTTTGTTGAATGTTCCATTATAATAAGGTACAGTACAAGTAACTGAATGCAACCAGAAAGGCCAGGAAAATGTCAAAAGCCAAAATATTCAACAGTCCCCAAAATGTTCTTCAATACTGTATTTTGCCTTATGGTTGGAAAATCAATAACTAACCTTGTACTGTAAATAATTATTTATTTATTTTTTTAAATTAATTTGTTATATTTGGAGCAAGATACTTCAGGTACACAAAAATGCTAAACAATATTTATATACATATACTGGACATTAAGTTTGCACTAAAAATCCCCTAAGATGAAAAAACACAAAATAAATAAAAGTATAAAATACATATATATTAGTTTTATTCATGGACAGCAATGTCAGCTACAATGACTATTATAGGATTGTATAAAGAAAGTACTGATTTATGAAATATGCTGTAGAGTAAATCAGCAGTGAAAGCAAATGGACTGTATTTGTAATAGCAAGCACTTTATGGTAATTATCTTAAAGGCAGAATTGGAAACATTACAAAAAATATTTGCATAAATCTATTAGTACTTTAGCGTGTCGGCAAGGCAGAAGAAAAACAGCGGAGATGCTCTTTGAGAATTGATGCTCTTATTTATGTTTCTCTCGCAGGCAGGTTCAAAGTCCACAGCTCTGACAGCAACACTGCTTCCAAGAACAAAGACCCAAACTGGCAGGCACAGCTCCTTTTTATTCCCTCGGTCCCACCCCCTTATATGCAAACGAGGTTACGGAACCCCACGCACATGCTATTGGCCCTACACTTGAACGTGACATTTTAATAGCCAATCACACCACAGCGAGCCACAGCGACAGTACGACACAGTGGACATTACAGTACAATAGTAGTTTCACTGATAAGACTAAACATATCAACTTTTCAGGTTATAATGTAAGTTGTGCCCCATTCATGTTTATTTTTACATCCTAAAAGGTTGTAATATTGGGAAAGTAGAGGCTTTTTATTATAAAAAAAAGTTATCTGTACAGTATTTTTAAAATACTGTCTCTGTAATTCTCTTGAAGTTATGGGACAGTCTACAGAGAAAGCAAGTAGACTATTGATCCCCAACTGTTGAAATCATGTTACTGTAGGTATACAACATGTCTTTGTTAAGGAGTGCAAAAATAACCATGCAGTTTCACATAACAGCTTATTCTGAAATAAGAGAATTTGAAACTTACGTTCAATGACCAGAGTTTCTGGGGTATAAAAAAACCTCTCATTACACATGTTGCCCTCACAGCAGCAGAAAAACACATCCGGACTTTCTTTCTTTTCCACGCAGTCATTTCTGTAAAAGTTTTAGAAAATAGGTGTGATTAAGCAGTACTCAGATGATTACCCCAAAAACAAACTACTGGTACTAATTTCTTTTTTGCAAAATACATTCCAAATTTTCTTTTGATACAAATGTATTCTTGGAATAAAAAGGTTCCAATAGTGTGATCAGTTTCTTGCTTTCCTGCTTCAGGATCTAATAAAATTCTTTAACAACTAGCACTCTACTCGGATATTTAGAAAAAACAACAATGTACCTTTTCTTCATGGATGTTGTAGGACATCCCACTGCTAACCATAGGAAATGATACATCTGTCAACATGTTAAGCTACCAAAGTTAAACTTCAGAAAATACTTTAAACCTATGTTTTTTTTGTAATGTTTATATACTAAACCACAAAAATGTGTTCAAGTCCTACAGTATACAGGTCTTTCAAGACTGTACAGTACAACAGTACCGCTAGCAAAGCAATGCATCTGCTTGAAGATGTTAAGTGATATTTATCAACATTTTCTATTTTAGGTCCTATGTGAAGAATTCTTTCATTGATACGGTAGCCTGTTGAAAAAAAATGAAGGCTGAACCACACCCCTTCTATAACAAACTAAAAAGATGTTCTATTTCAAATCCCATGCTATTTTATTTAGTTTTGCCTTAACTACCTACTGTATGACAGCTACTACTCAGATTTTAACAGTCATTGGGCAATCCAATTGGTAAATGTGTATCTTCAGCCTGTATGTTAAGTTTACAAAAAGCAATACATTAATTACACTACAAAAAACAGCATTTAAAAATAGACAAAACTATTTACAGCATTTACCATTGATGGAAAAAACTGTCCCAAACCTATAAAATATATTATTACTATGCTTACTCGACATCGAATTCAATGCACTTTTAAGCAGTTTAAAACACATTCGATCAAGCTTACAGTATAGATACAGTATTTCATTAATAAGACAAAAAAATTACTACTTAGCTACATGTAATCTCCACATATTGTACAGTGCTTTAAAATATCAACATAAAAATAAAGTGTTTATACTGTAATAATAAGAACAAAATTAACCTGTCATAGCAGTTGATGTCATCCAGCCAGCAGCCTTGCTTGACGATCTCAATAGATCCAGAAATGTTTTTCCATGTAGCAAAACAGTGTCGTCTTTTATCTTTCTCTCCAAAACAAGGTTCAATGCCGCTGCGATTTGTTCTGTCCTTCTCCCAGTTGGCATTGTGGAAAATACACTCTTGTGTCTCTGATCGACCAAGGATTGCACCTACAAGCAAGGAGAAAAAATGATAGTATGAAAACATTGTAAACATTATTCTGTCCCTTTGACTGGTTAACTAAACATGACACCAATAATGGGCCAGTTACAAGATACTGTACCAAGAATTGGCAGACTTGTATCATCTGGTGTTAAATTTTTTTTAATTGTAAATTTGTAGGCTACATAATGTATAAATATACAATATAGTATACAGTAATTTGTATTTTTATTTTAAATTGTGCCCCATAACAATATGCAAAACAAAATGTCACAGTGGTGTACAGTATATGTTTTAAATGATGAATGAGCAAGTACCTCAGCAATATGAAACAATAAACAATCATCCGCAGAGAAATGTTGTCAAATGTTGTTTTCAGGCTACGTTCTATATTACTGTACAGTGTTGCATTTCATTGTATTTGTTTTTTATTACTTTGAACATGCCCTGGAAGTTGCTTTTTAGTCTGACTGTAAAGTACAGTACAGCTGTAAACCACTAATGGGAAGTACAGGAAAAATCCAATAAAAAAATGAATGAACGAACAAATGCAAGTCTTGTCAATATATGGTAAGAAAGATTATAAATCAAAATTGTAAGTTTATGGTGCAATCTTTTGGGAAATGCTACTGCTAAATATTTTAAGTCATTTTTTACAAAAATAATGTACAATAAATGACTTGTTTGTTTACCTTACTGTAACTTTACAGTTGGCTATCTTTATTGTAAGTCAACCCTCATGTAAGACAAATTTCAGCCAACTATATTTGATCTTAATGTACAGCACCATTTCCCAGCATGCATGCTGTTCCACTATATTCACATGGCCTGCCTTTCTGAATCAAAGCTTCTTCATCTGTCCAGCTGACACTGCTATGAACTGAAGCCAAACACACCATCTGGCACTGATCCCAGAAACAGTTCCACTGTGGTTAAGATGTGTCACACGCTACAGCACAACACGTACAGGACAAGGTCCATCAGTAATCATTAATAGAAAATATTTCCTATCCTGCTCCACAGAGCAGATGACTGTGTACTGTAATTAACTCTTGGTCGCAAAAGAGTAGTAATTTAACTCAGAATCTTCTGGGTGCTGCTTAATAAATGGATCAGTCAACATTTGTACGGTAGTTCTTCTTGAGATAATCCACATTGACTGTATAAGAGTTCATGAATTCTACAACACGGCAAAAAATTACAGCAGTCTTGATATTTGTATTAATCAACTGGGGCACTGCTGCCAAAATAATTTCTTATGTAGCACATGTAGAAAATCTGCAGTTTCCATTTGAAACATCTGAATACATGCTTGTGTCTCTAAATTGAAGTTCAGTGGCTGTTTCAACACTGTAACATGATGAACAGCATTCCTTTTATAGGGACGTTGCCTTTTTAACATGGTACAGTACTGTACTGTTAATTAAAATGATTGTAAAGTAAACTCCCTGTCCCTTGACCAAGAGATCACTATAGTGAAGGTAACAAGGCCTCAATAAAAAGCATACTCTATTTAAAGCACTTAATGTCATGCTACCGTAGAGCAATACTGTAAGATAGAGTGCATTTTCTTGCAACAATAGTCTTGATAGTATGGGATGCCACTGTTACATAAAAATGTGCCAGTACTGTAGTAGTCCAAATCCTGCAATTCCCATGCTAACTAAAAAAGGAATCATAGAGTGCCGTTCTTGTAATTGCGATGGTTTTATTTTTTTCTTCCTGCTGTAGGATAATGTTGATTTCAGCAACAGCATTGGATTTTTGAACTTACTGAAGAAGCAAGAGCTTTTATTTACAAGATATTAAAACTGATACGAAACAGAGGAAGCACAGACATCATGCACAGTCTGCACTTTCCTTCCTGTGTTTTCATACTGTAGTTTATTAATCAGTAATTATTTCAATCAAAATGTTACCTCTATTAAAACAGTGTATTAATCTTTTGTTTTCCCATATAAAGCCAAGCATTTCCCATATTCAGTAAACATTACTGACTACCATAAAGTTCACATTATTTTGACACACAAAACTGTAGCCCGAATTGATACTGTACAACTGTAGGGGTTGCTGTTTATATATGGTTTGAGCTGAACACTTCTACACACATTTAATAAATACTCCATAATACATTTTATTTAAAAAAGAGACTTTGAAATATTCTCTGTGGGGAGGCATAAACATAAATACAGCTGACCCACATCATACTGTAAACAGCACTACTGTACTGTACTTACATAGCAAAACAGACTTGCTGCACATTAAATACATTTTAATTCGTCATTGGTCTCTGGATACCATTTAAAAATAGTCCATCAGAAAATCTGCACATGTCAAAAGTATTCAATCAACCAATGTCTGAACTCGTAAATCGCCTGTGTGCCCTGCTTTGGCCTGGATCCATTCCTGCAGAAAGGAACTCAAAGGCTGCACACATTTCTGGCACTGATCCATACCAGCCTGGCCCAATCCTGGCTTTAGCAATAGCTCTTTGATATCTCTAAAGTTGGTTCTGTGCCTGGTCATTATCCTTCTGCTCCTGGCAGATCTCCACAGTAGGGTAAGATCTATTGTAGAGCCGTTCCTAAGCTCACATGGCAAATTTGAGTACACAACTACAGTATATCAGACCTTTTTGTGTCCACATTATGAAAAGAACATGGAAAAAAAAGCATTATTTTACTTCTTATATCAGCTTACTATAATTTATTAGACAACTATTCAGTATCATCAGCCAATCAGCTTCCAGCTATAGTGGGCATTAAAATACACAGTAGATGCCCACTGGAACATCACCTCATCACCTGTGAATCGAATTTAAAATCAATCCATGCAAGTACCAGCTATTCACCAAAACTAGCCAATCAATACTCTGAACGGACAAAAGCAACCAATCCTGTACCTGCAACTGCCAAAGTAAGCCAATCGACAATTCAGTAATATTGTTCCATTCATATATCTGGCAAGGTTCAGATAAACTATAAGCAGCAAGTAAAAAAAGGTATTTGTTTAATAAAGTATGTTTTCCCTCTAATTATGTGTGTGATCCTTTATGAAAAATTTTGTGACTTTTCCTCAAACCTTTCTCAGTGGAAGGTTACCCCGACAAATCATTACAAGTTCAAGGCAAATGTAGGTTTTAAGGTTGTTGTTTTTTTTAAAGAAAATAATGAGAAGAATCGCGCTAACGAAAGTCAAGGTCAACTACCGCATGGTAGAGCCTTCATCGATGGGCACTATCGCTTAAATAATGCCACTGTACATTTGATATTGTACTCTATACTCACACTAATAATGTTGACACAACCATATGTACAAAAAACTATGAAAAAACTTTAAATTCACAAGTTGAGACAAGCCTAAAGAAGGCCTATCTGTTGATTTCACTCTTGTTTTGCCGTTTAAAAGCAAGAAATACAATTACTTTTGTTCAAGCAAAGTACAAGTGTGACAAACCACAATTCAATAATACAGCAGATAATAGTGATAGTGACATCAGGATATGATTAAATAGTGATAGTTACATCAGGATATGATTAAATACAAAGTACTACAGGTTAAACACTTGGCAGATTACAGTATTCTGAAGTACAGGATTAAATGCAGTAAAATAGGGGGCAGATAAGAGCAAAATAAAGCACATTTACATGAAGGGTGATAGTGTCCCAGGATACAAACAGAGGAGTTCTACAGGTGCTGTTTGAAGAGGTGAGTCTTAAGGAGGCGCCGGAATGTGGTCAGGGACTGGGCAGTCCTGACATCTGTAGGAAGGTCATTCCACCACTGCGGAGCAAGGGTGGAGAAGGAGCGGGCTCTGGAGGCAGGGGAGCGTAGCGGAGGTAGAGCTAGTCTTCTAGTGCAGGCGGAGCGGAGAGGTCGAGTGGGGACTACAGTAAATGTTCATTTTTTCTGTAAACTATTAGAATACAAACTTAAAATATAAGTTAATACGTCATGTGAAGGGTGTCTCTTATTGTATAGGAGATGTCATCTCGCGCATGTCTCTTATAGAAGAAGAGACACCCTTCACACGACGTATTAACTTATTATGAATCACACACATAAGGATTAGACACACAAAAATCTTTACAGTGAAAAGTATTTTTATTTTCATTAAATATAACATTCAACCCCCCTTCTCCCCGTCTAAAAATGGTTTGGTCCAGGATCGACCGTAACTAACCTACAGTAGCCGATCTGTGCTGTGTTTTCAGACTAGTTAAACGTGATTAAACTATTTATTAAAAAACAATGTACATCTTTAAAACTTGCGCCACTAGCATGTAAGTGTCCTGAAGCGTCGTTAGTAACTGAAGAGTTGAAACAGTTGCTCTGATTTGGTGTAGGAAAGTTATTACTAGGCATCGCTGTCGCAGCAGGGGGGACTTGTTCCTGAAGACTTGCGTGAAGAAATGTATTTATTTCCCTTTTTTGCATTTCATCTGTGTTTGTCACGCAATGCTTGAGACTGAGTTCGCTCTTGTGTCCAGAAAATGAAATAATGTGCCTGTCTTCAACTCCAGCATCACTTAAAACTTGGCAACAAGTGGCACCAACACAGTGGTTGGTGTATATTGTAGAGAGAGCAGCTTCTGCAGAGATTTTTTTCATTAAACTGGCAATAAAACGTTCACCGAAGGGATGATTCCCGTACCGATTTTTTTTTCGTGGAATTTGAAAAAGCCTTGGTTGTACATCTTAAAGCTTGGAAACATACAGCTTAAAGCTTTTTACAGGACAATTCTCGAAATCTGGCTGCGAGTACATTTGTATATCAGTGATATTGGGACTGACTTTAGACCACCTTGGTGATTTTTGGTCTGTAATGCTGACGTTTGAGTGACATATTCACAGCCAGTGACATCGGTACGTAATATGCCCCAATTACTTATCAAAATTAAAACAAAAGTTGAAGTTAGTAACAGGATTTTCCATTTTGCTATGTTTTTATTTAGAGCGTTTTAGTTTTAAAGTACCGATCATTCTATACACCGGACGACATTTATACACAAGATAAATGGTATAGGAATGTTTGGAAATGCTGCTCTGTGATTGGCTGATTTCTCATATGTGATTTACACCAAGAATCGTTCAACTTATTGTGTACTGTAACGCCTTAAGCAACTATGGTACTGTAAATCCCTGCAATTTGAATTGGTATTGTGGTTAGCCAAAACAACAATTTAAAAGAATGCATTTACTCTGTAACAAAACACATGCTAGATCAAGGTTATGACCGCAAACATTTGGATTGACAATTAAACAATTTACAGTTATCAATTTCCAAATGTGACCAAACATTATTAACACAAAACACTTTACATGCAATCCTACTTCAAAGAATAAGCTCTCATGTTGCCTTAATGTGGAGTAATCCTTTAATTCTGCTCTATAATGTGGGGGTGGGGTGGGGATGAACTCGGTCACTGTAAAGACAAGAGGCATAAAGTACATTTTACTTCCAAATTCCAGTCTTTAAACACTACAAATTATCCACCAGTTGAAGGCAACTGAACTTAATTTGCAACAGTAGTATATTTAACACATAATACAGTATCATAAACAGTATCTGCTGGTAAACAAAAAAGGTGTTGATTTATTTCTTTACAGCTTTAGGTTTACTCTCTCCTGGTCATACAGTAATGATGCTACTATTACAATTGATAGCATGGTTACAGTATATTTAGAAGCGTAAAAAGACACCAATTGGACAGCAGTGTGGAGTAGTAGTTAGGGCTCTGCACTCTTGACTGGAGGGTCGTGGGTTCAATCCCAGCTGGGGGACACTGCTGCTGTACCCTTAAGCAAGGTACTTTACCTAGATTGCTCCAGTAAAAACCCAACTGTATAAATGGGTAATTGTATGAAAAAAAGTGATATCTGTATAATGTAAAATGTGATATCTTGTAACAATTGTAAGATGCCCTGGATAAGGACGTCTGCTAAGAAATAAATAATAATAATTCAACTTTTCTATCCTGTAATACAGACATACATGACTACACTATTTTCAGCACTGCATCTGCATAGGTGCTGGCTACAGCATTTTTTAATATTTATATGGCTGGATTGTGCCAAAAACGTATTGTAACCTCAGTTGAAGTTATTGTCATACTTCGATTTCTAGTCTCTCTTGTGTGAGACTGTCTGGCTACCTTTAAAAGAGTGCTCGTCAAAGTCTAATTTTTCTTGTCACACAGCTGTTTCCTGGTAGTGCATGATTAACACTATGCAGATACCTGGATTTAGAAAATTCCTTCAATATTTGGGAAACACAGTACATCTAATTTTGGTTAAGATTAAGTATTAATATTAGTGCATGACAAAAGTGCTACAAGCTTTTATGAAAATGTTACAATTATGAAACTGTGCAGTAAACAGTAGTACAACAACAGGAAACAAAATTGATTCCCCTCACCGGACGACAAAAAAACTAAACTAAACTAAAAAATTCTATACAGAATATTATACTGAACATACAAATCATCCTACTGTACCATAGTAAGGCTAATAGACCATGACCGTTCTCAGAAACACATTTTTATAGATTTCTTTCCACTACAAAAAACTCATTTTTTTTTTCTTTCAATGGCCTAAAACAAACACTACTGCTGAACATATTACTGTGTATTTGGGTTTTGAAAATGCTTCATCGCTGCCACAAAAGTCTAAAAGTTATAAAGGCATTCGGGACTGACAGGACAATGACATGGACTCCACAGAATCTAGACTTGGCAGACTTACTCCACAGTTCCTGCCATTAATGCTACACACTCATTTGCTGTATTGCTGCCAGATGTGATGGAGGGAGATGGTAATCACATTTACAAGCCAAAACAACAGTGATGTAACTGGCAACAGCACAAAGCTGACCAGAAGTTACAGAAATACACAACTTAGAATAGTGCATCGAAAAAACCTTTTTACAGCTGTCATGACATGTGTTAGCATTAAAACAATGGGGTCTATTCAACTGATCTAAACAGTGACTGATCTAAATACCGCCACTGTTTAAATAATGAATGAAGTGCCCAAGGCTATGAACATTATCCAACAGTGTGCATTAGTCCTTTGGTTTACTGTTGTCTGTAAAAATCTGAAAAAACGAAGGTTCATATTTTACTGCCCATTTTAGAGTGATTTAAATGATGGCAGTATTTAGATCAGCCACTGTTTAGATCAATGGAAGTGAACCCAATGTGTGTTTCATTTTAGGTCTGAGTGAGACAAAAGTAAAGTACTTACAGTATCTCTATAAAGTAATTAAGTTTATAAACACAACAAAACTAATATTACAAGTACAATACTGTACACTTGATGACTAGATGATTACTGGTAATGGCCATTGCTGTAAAATGATACTGGACTGTGCTCACCCATGTTCTTGTGGATGTATTCTACTATACTCTAGTTCTATCATATTTTGTATCAATGAAACACTTTCTTTGAAGATTAAATATTGTAGTATGTAAATGTGTGCATTCTTTTACTCTACCCTGCAGTTACAAATTTAATATTTCATTGTCCGTCACCATCAATCAGCAGTCGTTTCATTTATTTTTATGCTACAAGTCACTCGTACTTAAGTTTCTGAACTCAAATACAACAATATTTATTGCAAGAACTCACCATCTGCATGTTCCACTCAGGAATCCTCAGTTTCATATCCTGGCTCTATTCCTTGTATTTGTATTTACTGCACTAAGAAATGGCTCTGTCAGTAACTAACTTACAGGAAGTAATTTACTGTACAAAATAAATCCATGCCCAACGACATAGACCGACATGTATTCTGTTTCACTGTTTCATTTTTCTTTTCTTCATTACATCATATTCCACTGTATATTACAGTCTGTACATTAAACATCTGTGATACTATCCTTTAATGAATGGAATTCACATACAGCAGCTACTGCCCAAGGCATATTCTGAAAGGGTTGCAGCTTGGATACACTGCACAATTTACAAAGATATCTACGTCATTTTAAAACATATTGTGAGTGAAGATGCTGCTGCAGGAAAAACAGTAGATCAGGAAGTTGCTTAGATAAAGCTACTGTACTGTACAATGTCACCCTCAGGCTCATTAGAACTTTGACTGCATTACAATAAACAATGTATCGTAAGGTTTCGTACAGAAATCTTAATTAACCATATAGAGTGAAAAAGTATGACGCACATATTATCTACAATTATTTATAATTTTAAGGAAATATATTAAGTTTGAATCCATTATGGCAGAATTTGTAATACAGCAAAGATTGCATTTCCTTTTTTTGGTCTGAGACTTTGAAGCTATACTGTAATATTTGAGGACTGTAATAAAGTAATATGATTATTTTAAAACCCTGTAAAATTCAGAACACAACAAAACATTTTTAATTAGTCAACCAGGCAAATGACAAGAGGAGGCTGGTTAGGACGACCTGACTGAATCCTTTGTTATGGTATAAATCATTTTCATGTGAAAAATAGCATCTTTGTTTGCAAACAAAACGACAGACCAACCAGAATTTTTTGGTAAAAGAATGGTCTAGACTTACCAAGCTACAAATCATTCTATAGAAAGAACTGTGTGTTTAATAAATATGGCCCAATGATCGAGACTTTACAGGGGACAGTCAAAACTGACATTCAAGAACAAGGAACAAACTGCAATCCTACACTTTAGAGTACAGTATACAGTACTGTGAATATGTAACATTTTACAATACAATCATGGATACATCTCTGGCTATCTGGTTATCCCTACAGTACAATGTTCATGGGCTTGAAAAGGTTGTCTTTAGTAGGTATAAATACAAAAACTGGTGTCTTGAACACATATTCAATATGTATTAAGCCTTTTCCATATACTATACAGTACTGTACACACATACTGCACACATATCTTTTCCTGTACATGAAGTAATAGAAAGTTGGCTAACAGTACTCAAAATATGTAACATTTTAATATTTAAAAACGGGTAAAAAAGGTTAAAGAAATTAATCACATCTACACACCTACAGAACATTACTGCTAACTGAAATTGACAAGGCATTTGTTTTCAAAGAAAAAATACCGTCCGATGCTGCTAACTGATGTCGCTGTAAACTTGACTGAATCTGCTATGACAGAAAGTGCATCAGGGATTTATTTCCCTTATCATCCTGTCACTGCAGATACTTTAGTGGAGTTTTATACAATTGGATTTGTCATTGCTGTCAGTTCTTTAAAAGTAAACTAATACAATTTATATAACAGAACAAGTTTACTTGTCTCAGATAGGTCTAACAAGAAACCCAGTGCCTGGACAGCTTTGAATAATATTACACTTTTACAGAGTATGGAAAACACACACAAATATACAATATCTAGGCCTATAGGTTGATTGGCGGATACACTACATTAAGGAAATGAAAATGTATTAGAGGTAGAGATTACGGGCCTGATGCAAACAGGCTATGAAAAAAATAGAAATCTAGTGAGAATCCCACACAGTTGAATGTAGATTCTCCTCAGGCCTGGCAGATCATGCCTGCTCTCTAGAAATGATAAAGAGCACCATTGCTCTTTTCCAGAGTATCCCGTGTACAGTACTTTAATCAGCCAACTTTTCATGTACAGCATTGTCTGAAATATTAGGCCTACAGCCAAAGTATAAAATACAAACAAAGAACTAAAATATCTTCAAAAGAAAAAGGGGTAGTGATAATACTGCTGGTGCTAATAAGGTCTAAGAGAATAGATTTCTAAACATTGGTTAAAACTTAAAGGGGACAGAACGAGCCCCAGTCTTACCTAAGCTTGCTCATTGGGTGTTTTTACACTGTACTTTACAGTGGTAAGGCTTATGGAAACAAAAAATGAACAGTTATTGAATTGGCAAGCTTTGCGAAACCTAAAACCAGGAGCCTAATTTTGTTCCACTTACTGTAGTTTATTACTGTGTCCAACTTCACCTTTAGGAAATTTTCCATAAATACATTCTAACAATGGAACGCTGGAATGGAAACTGATACTTTAATCAGTGGTGGAATGTTTAACAGTCCATCAGTCTCCATTTATATTAGTTTAATCCAAGTTGATACTGTAATCAATAACTAAGTCTATTTTATTTTTTGCTGTCCGAAACACTTAAAATACAAAAATGGAAAAAATAAATAAAGCATATGAGCACATAAAAGTCTTGCGTGACTTAAAATGTGAACACAGTAAATGTACTATAACCAGTTTTAATCAAGGATCAAAGCAGGAGTTGAGCGCAGCCACACTGTCTAGACTGGAGTCTACTTCAGGAAGCCGCTGTAGCATATAAAACAACATCTGCAAGGCACATTAATCACACTTAGTCCTTTCTTCTGGGGCTCCTGTACATTAGGAAACTTTCACTAAAATGTATTACGTCATCACAGTTTATGACAAGTACTGTACACCATTGGGGCTACTGAAGCAAATGTACCTTTACAATATGGAGCAGCAGGCCATGAAACCTGCATATACAGTATACTGTACTGAAGTGATTTCAAACCATACAGTACTTTGCAAATGAACAAGATTGCAAAAGGTTTTCTTGCATGCTTCAAACTGAATTTGTTTGAAAACATGATCTGTTGTCTAACATCATTTTCCAATGCATAACATACAGGTGTGCTGAGGCGCTGGAACAATTTTATAGTGGGGGTGCTGAAAGCCATTTAACAAAACTGTAACCCTGTGTGTGATGGAAGCCATACAAAGCCAGGGGTGCTGCCGCAGCCCCAGCACCCCTAGTTCCAGCGCCCCTGCAGGTGTGGTGACTTTTGAAATTTGAAAGTCTAAAATAAATTAAACAAATCAATAACTGTTTGCAAAATATAATTTTTACAAATTATGATACATTGCTAGAAAAACAGTACAGTATGTGAAATCTTGTAATGTACAATACTGAGTATTATCACAGTACAATAAAACCCTTCGCGAGTATTGTTCATATTTTGTAACACAACGACAAGATACTCAATCACTCCAATTCTAAATTAACAATAATTAATTTGAAGAACTCAAAGTGTGTTGTAGAAGCGCTGCCTGCTCTAGTGGAAGATACAACAGTTTAATGTACTGCACTGTTGAATACACAAGAAAAAGACCTTACCTGTGTTGGCTTTTTCCATACATTTTGAAATTGTCAAATTGTTTACAAAAGCATGCCTGTCAGGTGAAGAACAGTATGGCTGCCACAGTTTTTACAAAAGCAGCAGGCTGTATTACACTAGATTGTAATCACTTTTTGATGGCAACAGCAACAATGTTCTAGGTCTATGGATTAAACTTTAGCAACCACAAAGGAAATTACATGCTGGTGAAAATAACTCTGTGGCAAAATCTATGTTAGTGTAAACAGAAAATTCAGAGTTGGAGCCAGCTTCTATAAACAAAGAGGAAGTACCATTATAAACTTTCTCACGCAGGCAGCAACTACTGTACAGTTTTGGTCCTCATAATATGGTCCCTGGAGACTGAAAATGCAACCCCATGCTCTCCAGGAAAACAGAATCCTTGCTGTTAAACCTACTTTGCAAATCTCCACGCCCACCTCAGTAGCCACTTTAACCAGTCTACAAAGCTGAAGCATGTGACCTACATGACTGCTACTGTAAAGGAGCAGTTTGAGCCAAGATTCAGTTAATGCCAAGGTTCCTGACATATCATCTCTACAATGTTTGCAAAAAATAGATACTGTAAATGTTCAAAATACTGTGAGAGCATCTGATAAAAATTACAATTAAGAATACAGTATACAGTATTGTATTGTACTTTGCCTTGCTCTCTTCTTAAAACTCATTGTGAAATGTTAGACTGGGTTCAGAAACTGGAACACACATTAACATGTGGATCGATTCACCCATAATCAGATTCAGTTCCACTCCCCTATGAGCTTTACTTCACATTTATTATTTAGAGAGAAAATATGCTGAGCAAAACTGGAACAAATCTATGGCCTGCTTCCAGAGTTCTTTGCATTGCAAGCATGGGGGTGAAACAGTTAATGTTTTACTAGAAAACACCCATAATAAAACTGGATTGAGGAAATCATATAATGCAACTGTGTTCTAATATGAAGACAGTATTTCAAAGCAAACTGTCTCTATAATCCATAAACCTACAAAAGTCACCATTTTATCACAGGCTAATGCCAAGGTTTCTCACCCATTTAGTCTGCAGTGTATAACCCTGTAGATATAAAGTCAGTACTGTACCTCCCATGGTCTCCATGATATGAGGATATTAATTATGAAGGCATATCTCTTATGGCATATGAGACACTATATGAGCTGTTGGAAAACATGGCAGCAGATCCCCTGCAGGGTTGCGTAACAATTAACAAAACATCCCAGTACATCTTAAAGTGCTTACCAGTCACTGCAAACATAGGGCATTAAATGCAGACCCAGCAAGTCTTGCACTTACAGTATGAAGAGAAACAGCCATTCCTGACTCTATGGAGGCTGGCGTTCACTTTCTATTTCTTTTTGCTGTAAATCTTGAAGATCTAATATGTAATCGTGATGCTGATCTTTCCACCTCATACTGTACTTCAACCACAACTTTAATTACAGTTCTGTAGAGTACACAGCCCTGTTCCCATTGTACTGTGCTTATGTAACCGTCTGTATATCTGTGTAATACAGAATGTTGGAGGGGACAGGCAGTACTAAGTAAGGAGCAACAACAACTTTCCCACCATAGACTTATACAGTTGTATGTGTATTAGGTTTTGCAATCAAAATCAGAGATTTGCAGAAACTGATGAAGGGCTATATTAAGTTTACTGTAGGATAGACTACTACAGTATATTATGAGAAAAACTGGTATTCTATTATTTAAAGCTTTACTGCGTGTAGGCCAGATAAAGTGAAAGTCATTCTAGTTCCTAAAGCACTGCTTTAATATCCAGGACAGGTGAGGGGGATTTAAGTTTTATAGTTCAATACCATCTAAATTAACATTTACAGTAGCAGGATCCATTCAACAGTATGCTACAGCATTTGTATTTAAAAAGGGAAGCTGTTCCCCAGTACCAGGTTGTGGGGTTTGTACCTATTTATAAATAGGTAAATATAAAAGTTTTCCCCAGATACAAATAAACAGTGTTTCCAGACTATACTGCAGTACTGTAGTTTTCTACTACTGTAGTTTTCTTATTAAAGACTTGCTGATTTCCTAACTATCAATTGAGATGCTGTTTATTTTTTTCTGGTGAAGTGAATTTGACTTTCCTTTTAAGAGAAGAATTCTACAGTAACAAAACATGTCAGATAACTTTCATTACATTATGCCTACAGTGTAAGATGTTTTAATCATAGTAAAGATTTCAACAAGTTATTTTCTAAGTTTATTATTTATAATTGACAAATCTATAAATATTAGTCATGGATAGTTGTAGATTTTGCAGAGTACAGTAAAAACACATCATGTTTATTAAAACATATTATTAAAAGTAAAGGTAATAGGACTCCCGAGTGGCGCATCCAGTAAAGGCGATCTGCGTGGAGCGCAGGATGCACCCTATAGCCTAGAGGTCGACGGCGTGTTTGTCTTCGCCGCTCCCGAGTCACCGCGGGGGTGGTAGCGATGAGCTCAGCCAATAAGATTGGCTATTTCAAATTGGGAGAAAAATGGGGTAAAAATCAATTGGCGACTACTAAATTAAGAAAAAAAAAAAAGTAAAGGTAATAGCGCTCACTGAACCGAGACTGTTTGAAGCATTAGGCCATTGACTAATTTAGTTGTTCCTAAATACAAATATAGTAGCTGCCCCACTGGATCATTAATTATTCCTTTCTTTCTCAACTTTTGTGTTTTTGAGATAATTAGCTATATTTTTATGCTAACTCCCAGTATTCTGACTTTCAAAAGTATCAAAGCAAATGATGATGAATGCACAATAGTACAGGGCTCCTGCCCTGCCATATGCCCAAAGTGTTGGAGCCAACCAACAAAAAGGTCAGGATCTGTTGAAAAATTTACATAAAATGTAGACTGAAGGCATGTCTCTCTTTAAATGCTGCCCACAGTCTAGGGTCTCTTTAGGAAATCACTTGTAGAGAGGTTTGGTGCTAGTCTATAGATGTGATTATTAATGCTGTCTTGTCTGTGATTTCCAAAGCATGTGACAAGCATGACTCTTTCCTGTATAAAGAAACTTTTAACACCAAATTTTTAAAGAATGTAATTGAGTTGTAACAGTGTATGACAGATGGTAGCTGTGACCAGATACAGATCTCCTTCATGATAGAACTCAATAAATCAAAATGATTGTTATGACTGAGAAAACACTGTAGCATTACAGAGTCCTGCGTGCATTGTAAGATGTTCACAACCTTGTTACACAAATTTCAATTCTCTGTATAGAGCGCCACTGCTTTTTAGATCAATTGAATATACCTCAATTCAGAGTTATTGCAGTAGTTTGCAGCTAATGCATTGCAGATCTGCCAGAAGTCTAAACCTTAAGAAATTCATCTGGGCTCTCGAGTGGCGCGCGGAGTGCAGGATGTGCCCTATAGCCTGGAGATCGCAGGTTCGAATCCAGGCTATGTCACAGCTGACCGTGACCGGGAGTTCCTAGGGGGCGGCGCACAATTGGCTGAGCGCTGCCCGGGTAGGGAGGGCTTAGGTCGGCAGGGGAATCCACGGCTCACCGCGCATCAGCGACCCCTGTGGCCGATAGGGCACCTGTGGCTCTGCAGCGGAGCCGCCAGATCTGTGTTGTCCTCCGGCACTATAGGTCTGGTGGCATTGCTGTGGCTCTGCAGTGCGAAAAATGACGGCTTGGCAGGAGCATGTTTCGGAGGACGCGTGTTCCAGCCTCCGTTTCCCGAGTCGGCGCGGGGGTTGTGAGCGGTGAGCCGGGGGTACAGATAATAATTGGGCATGCTAAATTGGGGTGAAAATCGGGGTAAAATAATTGGCGACGACTAAATTAAAAAAAAAAAAAAGAAATTCATCTCAGCAGCATAGTTGGCTTATAATGGAAATACCTGTGATGTCTGTGGTCACAGCACTTGCCAATTTGGGAAACACTATTCAACCATAACCATAAAGTAGTCAATGCTCTGTAATAAATGGCTTATCCACAATAAAGCAGCAATACAAAGTCCACCTGACCTTAAAATCACCCTGTATGTTTAACTACTACCATTTTTGTATAATACAGAATCTTAAATCTTTGGCTGAATTGGAGCATTAGGACGATTGTCCTGAGGATTTACTGAACCAGTTACAATACTTTAGCCAAGACATATGTAGTGGTAACTTCCCTGGCCTAAGCTTTAAGATAAGCCCGGAACACAGTGCCCGATGCGACCGTCGCATCTCAAAGTAGGTTGCATCGCAAATAAATCTTTGCGAACGGGCATCACACACTTGAAACTGCAGGATGGGATGCACAATTTGTGATTTTTTTCTGATGTTTGATCTGCCCTGGATGCATTAATTACAGCGGCAATGGGGCAAATCAATGACAAAAGGCGAAAAGATAAGGCTTTACTATCTACAACTTTGGCTAGGTGGCGTGATTGTGAAAAACACATATGACTAGAGACATGCATATATTATCTCTCTATTAATACACACACACTCACAGATACATAAGCAGAGATGCCAACTTATGAAAGTAGAAAATGGTTGCATAGTTTTTAAGGCCAGGGGTTGCTAACCCTAGAAATTAAGCCAATGCCCTAATTTTTGCTGTTTAATCCATAATTTTGGTAATTGTAAACACATGGCATTTAGAAAGTAACAACCCCAATACAAATACTTCAACACTGATTTTTTTTTTTTTTTTTTGGAATTCTATTTATTCTGGATTTAAATACTAGAAATGAAGAGTAAGTGCTCTCAAACCTGGACTGAAATATTCAACCTCAAAACTTTATAAAAATAACAACACCTCAAGAAGATTTAACATAGTTTTTTATTTACATTTTTACTACTCTGCAACTATCAAAACACAAAATGCAGTGTAGTACCCAATAATTAATTATTTAAAGCGAGTTAAACTTCAAAACCCATTTGAACAAACACAGTAATAGGGAGTGTCAGATTTTTCTTATTGCTGGTGTTTCTTCATACCTACGTGAGTGATACAGTCCTGACGCCCACCATGTTTCACAGAGAAATCTGTCTGGCAGGATTCACAGTAGACGTTAGATTGAGACGCTCTACTTCTTTTTATGAACGACCATTCTGTGGTAAATTCCTCTCGAAAGCAACCTTGATCTTTTTGATTGAGGAGAGTGACATTTTTGTTTGATTTGTGATTCCTGTTTTAATAACTGATAAGGCTGGGATTTTGTCACGACAATTTGTACTAAAAATCACAGAGCAGTCACGCTAAATTTGTTCAGAATCACAGAGGATAGGGGAAATGGTGTGTAAGTAACAGGGATGAAAATTCATTTTTTATTTTTTATTAAATACAATATACAGTACCTACAAAAACATAAAATTGGTCTGTCTGTAGATATAGGAAAAGGAGGTAATTAATCTAAATATTTATTTATTATGGTTTTTACAACATGCGATTCTGTAAATCGGTAAGCTTCACAGCATATACAACTATAAACAAAAATGTTTGTTTTACATAACATTTGGTGGGGATTCTACAGGACAGCAAACAAAAAACTAGGTTTTACATACCTTTAAAAAATAATGTTCAAAGTTGAAAGACTCTTTGTGTTCATTTGGTGTTTCTGCTGTGGTACAGTTTGCAGTTATTTTACGGTTTGGTTTGTTTGTTTACATATTATTCTGATACATGTTGTACATGTTTGGTACCTTTCTGGAGCGCCGGTCATCCCAAAGTGCATTTTTTTATACAGAAAATGATTACAGCAAGAATCTCGTTTCCATGTTTTTCCAGAACTGGTAAGCGTTGCATTTCATTTCACTGACAATTTTTCAGTAAGCACGGTATTCACGCTGTGCTACACAGTTGTCTTCAAACAGTAGAATGGCCTCAAAAACACTGCTTTCTCAGCTATGCTGAGATACTTTGCTTGATTTGGGTCAAAGACCCGACAGACATTGAAAAATGCAGCTGCAGGCTGACAAAATCGGGCAGTGGCGTTGCACCTGCATGTATGTTTAAATCAATTGACAGCACTGAAAAAAATCCAAAGTTTGTTTTGTTTTTTTTTTCGTTAAGGTGGAATTTCAAGTTGTGTTGGTAAAGTTCAATGTTCTCTACTAAAATCAATTAAACTGTGTCCACCGTGACTTAATCACAGCTGTACTGACAAGCAACCATGTAAACGGCGATTGATAACGATAGCAAGGTGACATTTGAGCAGTGGTTTGTGAAGGACCCCTAAACTGGTTACTAAGCAACCCAGCTCAGAGATTTTAGTATGTCAGTTAAAATGCCACGATAAACTGTCAGTGAAATACAGTATTATTTAAAAAACATCAATTCGTTAAAAAAATAAAAAGGAAAACAGACACATTGTATTGAAATAATATTTCATAACAAGCTCCGACAGCCTATCATTGTACTTGTTAACTGTTAGACGAAATATTTACAAAAAACCTAAAAACTACTACTACAATCATGATTAATTTATTATTAATAGTGTTTTAATTAAATTATACCTAATGATATTTGTATTTACAAAGTTGGGAACCTACTGTGTCACCCAAATGATTATAATGAAAACATTTACAGTATTATGTTTTCCCTTCATTGTAAATAAAATATGATTAGATATAATTTAATTAAAACACTATTAATAATAAATTAATCATGGTTATAGCAGCAGTTTAAGTTTTTTGTAAATATTTCGTCTAACAGTTAAAAAGTATAATGATAGGCTGACGGAGCTTGTTATGAAATATTATTTCAATACCACGTGTCTGTTTTCCTTTTCAATCTGTATTGTGTAAATATTTCATCTAATAGTTAAAAAGTACAACACTTATGGGGCAGTCAGGGCTTGTTTTCAAAAGATATCGGCACAAACATTATATACAAACCAATGGAATACCTTGTGTGTGTGCGTATGTGTATATTAATAGCGAGAGAATGCATGCATGGCTGTCTCCAGTCATATGACTGAACGCAGTGAACTCATTGGTTGCTGACTTTGAGACTTGCAAGTGGGTATAACACATTGCCTGATGCAAGTGAATCGCATCGCAAAATATTACATGTTTAATATTTCGTCTGATCCTGTAAAATCGCATCGCAAAGCATAACACACTACCCGATGCGACTGAAAAATCACGTCACTATTGATTGCTTTGGGCAGTGTGACCAGGGCTATAGTGACAACTGGCTTTGGACTTTCATTCACCTTCCCTGGCTAAGAGGAACTCAAGTTTGTTTTTTGTTTTTTTAATATATCCTGATGGGCATATTTCAAGATTCATTGTTCATCATCCAATTTTTCTTAAATAAACATAAATCTGTGCTCTTTGCTTGTAATTTTATTTTCCACAAACCAAGTGGGTGTATAGGCACTTAAGAGTTTTAGTGGGTAGAACTACTGTACCACAAGTATTTCTTACATACAATCAAATTGCACAATTGAACTTACAGAACAGTAGAATCGGTACATCTCATGAACAGTTTAAAGGCATAACACACTTGTTCATATATTTTTTTAATAATACAATTGTGCTTCAATTAAGCTTTAGTGACTTCGAATACTGCTCTGCAGTGTACAGCCGGCATTTAAAATAGTGCTTTCTCAAGAGGTACAATAAACCTACAAACTAATAAAAGAAACAAAAAAAAAGCCTAGTTTTGAACATGTGTTAATTACTTTTGTGTTTAGCCTGACTTGGCTTCCCATATGCTTTTTATCAAGTCTTTTTCATCTTGCACATCAAGGTTTGGTGACTAACTAATTAAATGGAAAATATACTAAGAATTTGGTTTAAAAATCTAAATATACTGCTAAACAACAAAATAAATAAAAACAACTCCCATGATATTAACTACACTCTTCCAATACAGTTTGACCCTAGAGCAAAATGCAGCTCAAAGATAAGTGGTACTGTGACATCCTGGACCCTGACTTCTAAGGACAACCCTGACTGACCAATTTAGTAGCAGACTTAAAAAGAAAATATATACAGGATTAGCACATCAGCTTGCAACTCAAACTGGGGTAAACTGCACAATTCTAAAAACTGTCAATCATTGTTAAACACTTAACAGTAAGTTAGCATCAAGTGCCATGTTTGCACCCTAAAATACTATAACCCAGATGGTAATTAAAAAAAAAAAATAAATAAATAAACATAATGCTAAATGTACAGTACATGAGTTCTGTACCATTTTTCTATAAAAAAATGGTGCATTACTGTATATTTCTTACTGTACCAAAACAAAAAGATTACAAATATGTTTTACTTATTTTTGTAGTAAACAAGGGTTTATATTACAAAACCTATTACAAAAAAAAACATTTAAAGACTGCTGTGTGTTTATTGTTGTGTAGTACAAAAGGTAATACTGTAACCTCTATTTAAAATGGAACAACTTACTTTATTTTACGAATGTTTGCAGTCAACATCCCTATATTATTCTTTGCACTTTGGAATGATGTTCTTCAAACACTTGAGTATTCTCAACAGTATTTGTATCCCAATTATCATGATTTTATTTGTGTGATTGTTTAACAGTCAAATTCATTGGAGGGCTCCATTTTAAGGAACAACATTGGGATACATTTGTAAAGAGTCAACATTAGATGTGGACCCTGTAGCAGAAACCATAATGTTCACGATGTTAAACCACCAGCCAGTCCTCAGAGTCTATATACTATAAGATTCTTCAGGCACAGGTTTGGTAGAACTTCAGAAAACAAATTACTTACTGTACAGTAACAGCCCCTAGGTGATTTGTAAATTAATTTGTATATGTTATTTATTTATGTATACTTTTTAGGGGCCAAATAATAAAAACTGATATGTAATAATAATAATAATAATAATAATAATAATAATAATAATAATAATAATAATAATAATAACATAAAACAATATATCTACAGTGGCTACATGACGCTGTGATTTTAAGTATTGTATTCATTTATTCTGGGTATTAACCATGTTAACTAAAATATCATGTCTCAAGTGTCTAATACAGTGCCATGTAATGTAATATCTCCTGATTTTGAATACTGTTATCATACAATCAAGTATCCCCCCCCCTCCTCCCCTCCTCCATTAACATGACATTTCAATGTTTAATGTGTAAGCTTCAGAGTTTATCATGGAGCCTTTCTGATGCAATGGTCGAACACAATGAAATAAATGCTCTTCGGTGACATTTCAAAATATCATATTGTTTTCAATATATATATATATATATACGTAAAATCGTAAAATTATATATATATATATATATATATATATATATATATATATATATATATATATATATATATTAATAAAATACATTATTAAGGTGCAAATTGTATTCTTTTCTATCAAAGTAATTTCCCAATAGTCTTAAAACGGTGTTGTGCTTTTTTTTTCTTTCTGCATCATACTTTTAGTTCTGAATTAATGTGTGCCTAAATAAATTAATATACATTGGGAGTTAGTCAACGTCAAATATCTCAGGAATGATTAACATTTAAAAGGTCCCGTATCATCGCTGTGTGCTTTCACGAGACATTAACGTCAGTGTGATCAAAATACATTTTTACCATGAGTCTTCTCCACTGTCCTTACAGTAGTGTGTGTTTTTGGCTCTGCTCGCCATTTCACACTGCATACTGCTGTATTCTATTCAGGAAAAGCCGATAAATACCACTGCTAATACACTGGTGTGGCCGTTGTTTCTGTAAGGGAAGCTCCACATTCATGAACATTTCAAACACAGCATTTAACACAAACCGAAACCTAAAATGCAATTAGAAAATACCACCGAAAAAATTGCATAATCATGTTTGTCTTTGCTTCTTACTAGTCTGAAATGGTAACTTCTCACCACTGTGCACTTGAAACCTTCATTTTTCATCAATGTATCAACACAAAAAATTATCAAAGTGTTTAAATAAAAATGTTACTTTCATTAAAACAACTTAAGAAACGGGGTTACTGCAATACAGCCTTCAGTCAAGATTATGCATCTGATCAATTTTGTAACAGTTTTTATTCTTTAGCCTACATGTTGCTTTCGCCTTTAGAATTCAACTTGAAAAAAATATTATGTGCCATACATCTGAGGTTAGATAAGTATTTAGCTTTATCGATTTTGTTTTACAGTATAATATAAAACAAAGCACATTCTACCGAACACCAATGCTAATTAACAGTTAACAGCTATGGTTATTGCAATACGCACAATACTGTTAATCAGTTTTTATTGACAATTTGATTAGTTTTCCTGATTTAAAAAAAAAAACGCACACATTGTAAAAATACCGGTAAACAAAATAAAACAAACAAACATTATCTTTAAATATAAGGCAGATGATCTGATTGCATATGGCATGCGGTTTTATTCCTTTAGAATCAAACACACACCAGTCCGTATTCGTGAAAAAATAGGCGTATAAAAAATGCAGTTTACGAAACATATTAACTCGTTCAAGGTTTATCTGCACACCATCTGAAATCAAAGCCCCGAGAGTGATGGTTACATTGGTGGCCAATAAATTCGATCGCCACTTTGTTAACTGTACAGTGAAATAAATGAACAGCTGTATTTATAACACACGCTGCTGACGCCACAACAAGAAAACAATGGTGCATGTGCAATACATATTTTTAAAAAAAATCTGGACCAAACTAAAGCAAAACATTAAGCTGCACCCACCTGAGGAACACGAGATGAGAAACACTGCAAAGGCTAGTTTTGTAGCTGCTCCCATTTTCAAGCTGGTAACAAATCCTTGTTTTAAAATCCTAGAAATGATATCGCCCTCAAAAGCCAAGGATGTCCATCCGCATTCAGTGTTTTTATTTCAATTTAACTGGACACATCTGTTCTTATGCAAATGTCACGCTTAAAATCCACAAATCGAAACAATGTTAAGAAAAAAAATATTCTGACAAGTTGACGTTGGCAAAAGCCCAGGTCCTTGCAGGAAAGGCCCGCTTCTGGATTCTCAGAAATAAACTCAATAGACATGTGTCATTTGGCTGGATGAATTCATTAGCATATTGGACATATTTTAAAATATCTTCAGATATACACTTGTTGAAGATCCCACCTTTTAAATTACAAGATGCTGACAAATCCACAGATTCAAAATACATGTACATTACCTACATAGAATAATTTGCGGAAAACATCGTAGCTTGTTGCATCCAACGTTTAGAAATAGACGAAATCGACGATACAACCGAGAAAAAAGAAAACGTTCAAATATGCCACAACACACCTTATTCAGTGAATGTTTTATTTTATTAACAAAGAAAAAAATGTTTTTTCTAAGTTTTTTTTTCTTCTTTTTTGTATTAAATTAATTCCAGCAGCAATATAGATTAAAAAGACAGCTCCGTACAGTTCGGTGGCATTTTAGGATTTGCATTTCATCGCCTGAGTTCCTAACGGATTCTGACGACACTGGTGTAACATCAACATTGTATTCAATTTAAGGTGATAACAACACAAATCCACATGTATCAATCCTGGATACACTTCTTGTGTAAATAAATGTCTTGAAGAGCTTGCTTTCAAAATCCACTTTATCTGTGTCACGAGTGGTCCTTATCCTGGGAAACGTTTATTCGTTCTGCTAAATCAAGTCCGCAATTTCGCATATTAATTACGAGTAAAAAAAAAAAAAAATCGCAATATTTGATAAACGAGAACGGTGGTTTTCCTTTGTTGTGTTAGAAGGTAAACATTAAAAAAAAACACACACAATCCTGTTGTCGCTGCCTCGTCTCGGCTTCTTGGTTGTCAAATCCAAATTAAATGCTTCAAGCTCCACTCTCAATAACTTTATTCTTCTTGAGACAACACACTGCACAATATAAATACTCAAAAACTGTATGGTTTGAATACGAGGTTGTTTTGTTTTTGAATGGGAAGTTGTTGGACGCTGCAGCTGTCGTCTCCTTGGCGGTGTTACAGTTTCTTATTCCTCATGTCTTTTTTTTCTCTCATTCAGTGAACCTGACTAGATTCAAGATGGCGGCCAGCACGGATTGTTTTTGTTTATTATACCTCCTCCTCCACTTCTCCTCTCCACCTTCCACGCGGATAGCACACTGTAATCCTGCAAGGCGAACACCCTTGACTGACACCACTGCACGTCAAATCAAAAGGCAGGAAAACCACACCAGCCGCCAGAATGCCTGGAAACACAACCAATCGCACAAAGGACATGTTTAGAAAGCACTGAGGCTTCAAATGTCTCTCTGGCTCAAAGGCAGCTTCTGATTGATAGGCGGAATGTCCTATCTTAAGCAAAATGATAGTCACTGCTCTCTGTTGTGTGATATGCCAGCTTTCTGTTTAACTCAGTGAGAATGTGTGATAGTACTACTGTGTTATTATGTTGTTGACTTGATGATTTTCGTTTCTGTTTTAGAGTATCTGTACTGTTAACACTTTTTAGTTTGAGATTGTTGCAATGAAAACGGGATTTCACAGCCCACACCTCACGCCATACAAAATGCTAATTTTAAACCAATTTACACTGCTTATTAATTCCTGCAGTTAGACTTGAATTGTTGGTTACAAACAAATGTTCTATGATTTGTGTTTTACTCAGCTTAAAATGATTAGTCTACTTTAATTATGCCTCAGTAGTACCCTTCATGCTACACTTAAAACTTAGTTTTATTGGAAAATGTGACATGTGAAGGTGAACCAAAAAAATATATATATGTGAAGAAAATAAATTGTCCATATACAAAAAACATTTACTTTTTAAATAACCTCTGTCTATTAATTAAATAAGGTTTTGTATTCCGCAGTGCTTTATCATCGTATTCTAAACAGGTTTTACATGATTCTAACCTTTAAATAAATCAGTTTTGAAAAAAAAGGTCCCAATTTTTATGAGGAAGACGCCATCTGAGTTATCCTCCCCAAATTCCATTGGAGGGTTGTGTTTTTTTCAGTATTCCTTTTTGGATAAAATTCAAACCAACCACAGGTGAAATGTGAGTACAATACAACTTTTAATCCTATTGCCACCTTGGCATTTTATTTATTAGCAACTGCTTCTGTAACAATCATATTACTCCGTAAAAATTTCTTATATGCATTAGGACTGATCGAAGGGCTCACATTTCAAAATAAATGTTTTGTTCCGAGGTCATTAGCCCATACCCCACTGCTGCCATTGGATTTACCTTTTACTGAAGTTTGCATAATTTTTTTATCCTGCTCTTTACCTGTATGTGAAAAATATGTCAGGTGACAATAAAAGTGGATCAGGTTGGATTAGTTTGTCTAGGAAGTGATAATGATATGTTTTAGTTGCATTAATACATACCTATATAAATAGCTTAGATAGTTTTTAACAGGCAACAGTTTCAAAGCAAAATTAAAAATGAAAAGAGAATTTATTGTTTTTCTTTTCCTGCTGCTGTTGATAGAGAGAGACACTGTCTGCAGCATTAAAAAGGTGCCGGTATATCTACAGGCAGTGCTAAAGGCCACAAGTCACGTTCTGGGCTGGGCTGAAAAAGAACATTTAGGCCTATCCACCCAAAATGAAATATATATATGGAGGCAGTATTTTTCAATCAAGACATTTGTGGAGCCAGCAGGATAAAAATGACCCTAAAAAATGTATTTTTATTTAGCATCTTACAGCTGACTAGTTGGCATTTAGCCAAATCCAGTTACAGCTTATTTAGCTGTCTACAAAAGAGATGTTTTATAAAATGACTGAAGTGGTTTTACAGAATAGACTCTCTATTTGAAAACTGGAAAAGTAAAATGACAGCTACAAATACTTCTGAGGAAAGTCTTACCTGTTCTTCTGTTAGCCATCCCTAGGAACTGCATACAGTACATCTACGAGAAAGAATCTTTTTTTTTTTTTTTTTTGAATGCTCAAGGCCTAGTTTATATGCTCTTGAATCAAAGGAATGTAGTAAATAGACACCATGGAATTATGCAAGGCTATCGCTATTGAACAAGGAAGACAGGGCAAAAAAAAAAAATCTGTTGTCAGAACAAAAGCTTTGAACCCAACCTGTCTGTCTTTAGGGTTGTTTTTTTACAGAAGAGAAAAAAACAACTTAATACACATTTATCATACAGTGGCTAGCATTCTTTAAGTTATGGAAGTCAAAGCTGTATGTCTATCTTGGTTATATATGTTTAACTGCATGTACCAGTATATAACTTTTATCCATGCATGTGTGGGTTGAATATAAATTATATAGTGTCAGCATTGTGTGCATTGCCTATATATATTTGTGTAACAATGTGTATATTAAAGTGAACTTCCACCTGACATTTTATATTATGTTACATGCTGTGTACTCCTTAGCAGGAGTTTTCTTTCACATTTGTTCAATTACTGGCTCACTATGTTTCCAAAGCTATAAAAAAATATACCTACACTTCAAGTATGCACCATTATTGTTTCAGTCTGATTGAATTGTCCTAGATATTCAAATTATTTCTATAACACTTTCAAATTAAAGTTAGTTAAGACACTTTCAGTCATTTGGTATTGAGAAAAATATATTGATGCTTGACATAACCCACAAACTCACTGTATTCTATCACCTGTTAATTAATAGAGTCCATTGCATACAAAGCGAACATTAACCCAACCCGATAAAGAGCATTAAATGCAATGTTAGCTATGCATTTCTGTTCCATGCACTTTCAGACCTGGCGTCATTTGAAAGCTGGTACTTTTGCAGGGATGTAATATGATAACTCCAGTGGGGTTCTCATTAATGTCTAAAAGAGGAGGCTCTGTAGGGGAAATGTATCTCAGGCAAGTAAAGTATTTAATGAAGTGTATTGATAATATACAGTATATATGTAGTATACTGCATTAAACATTATATAAGACATTATAAAATAGTACAAAGGCCTTTTGACATTCCTTAGTGAAAACTCCAGTTAGTAAATACATAAACTGAGCTCGCAATTAAGACCCTGCATTATTCATCTGCATAACCTTTTCCCCACAGTGTATATTATCCTCAGTCAATATACTGTGATCTCTCAGAGCAATGATTACCAAATTAGTCCAATTTGTTGTGGTTTTGTGATGTATAGTGTACTGAAGCAAGCCTGCTTATCTCAACTTTAAAGTGGCCATTCAGAGCCATTAGAGCAACATAATTTAGTCTTTTCAATCTATAGTAATTTTTTACAGAAGGGCCCTTCTATATTTTTCTTCCTGTAATCATTCCAAAAGCAGTGGATTGCTACACAGCAGCCCCATAACAGGCTGAAGGGAAAGAATAGAGCTGCAGGTTTAGTTATTCACGACTCATTTTCATGATTAAAAAGGTGCTGTAATGGAATGGGCTGCAAATTAGTTATAATATTTGATAAAGGTCACTATTAAAACTGAGTCTATATTTTACCTTTTCTGGACAAAAGAGGCATATGAGACAGAAAATGAACTTATTAACCAATGGACATCCTCATCTTTAGAGATCAACTTTTAAAAGAGCCAGACTCCATGTTAAAGGGATACTTTTCACCAGTTACATTTTCATAATATTTAATTTCTTACATGTTTAATATACTATTATGAATTAAGGGGTTTTAGAAATGACCACTAGGCGCGTGCAACTGTGAGATAGTAAATAGAAATTTGTTTCACAAAATCATTGAAATTATTGCTGAATACTCTTATTGGTCATTTTTTAAACCATCTCACTTAAAAAAAATCAGCTTTAAGAAGCAGACCCAGTGGTTGAAGAAGTTCATGTTTACTGTACTGGTTATTAGTCAGTAAGGTAAGTGACAATCTAAGCAGGAACAAGAATAGAGAAGATGCATAATAAGTAAGAAATTGAATGTTATAAAAATGTAGATTATATTCAAAAAATCACTTTAGGTGGGATTGAAGTGTTTTCTGATTTGATTTGTTCACACAAAGAAAAGTGTTTTGTTGAAATGAAATAAAACAGCACACACTGGATGTACACTGAGGCATAAGCTGCCTATGGTAGTCCACTTTGCTTTTTATGTCAGTTGTTTTAGTTAATGTATAAGCTTTTTAAAGTGTTTGGTCTCACAAGAGGAGTGTTAGGACTTCTTGGTATAGCTGACATGTAGTCTCACAATAGACCAAGGTTCAGTTCATTCACATATTTTAAGGTTTATTTATTTTTAATGAAAATGTTAATTGGGACTTGAGTGATAAGAATGTAGTGTCTGTTTCCTAATACATAACTTAGAATTACTAAAACAATTGATTAAGTTTCATTTTTTATTTCTGTACCTGTTCTTGAAATGCATTCTCTTTTCCCAAGGTTGCTTACCTCTGCCCTATGACAACATTGTGAGTCAGAATAAAATGAATACATGGTGGAATGATTGTACCCTTAACCATATCCATGAAACATCACTTGTTACATTTTAAATTCTTTGGCTTCTAAACATTCTTTTTCCGAACTACACTACATCCATTCATAAACCTTTAATCAAAGTTCTAAAAGTTCTGAAGATTATCAAGATGGGTTTCAAAGAATACTTTAGCTTCCACAACAGTTGTCAAAAGGCAGACAGGCCACCTGTTTAAACTTGTTCCTGCTTTCTGTCATTTCTTGTCCTTGAATTGGCATGCAAGTGGTATTTCCAAATGCAGTTTAATTTCACTTTATATCTCGCCTCTCATTAATCTGGTCCTTACAGCATTTAAAAGATTCACTGCACTACACAGCTGTGTAGAACTCAGTTTAGGAGTACATTATGTTATGTATGACAATGGTGTCCCAACAGTGGTGTTACCAAAATATAAAATAACAGTATTCTAGGCTACACATCTTTTGTAAATCCAAACTAACTTTCTCTAAATAATTATATAAATACAATTATATAAAACAGTTAACAGCAAACAGCTAACCAATCAAACTTTATATATTAACAGAAAAAAGGAAATAATCAAATATATAAACAAATACATTTAAAGGACAATTTTATTAAGATCAAACGCTGCAATATATACTGCAGTAAATTTATTATCCAAAATAATTGCAGTACAGCAGAAAAGCATTGCATAGAGCAGCATGACAAATCTTGCATTTTCTTGGCTCAGTGGATACAATTTTAGCTGGCACTGCTTAAGTGCTTTAGAGAAAGTGAAAGTTAGTGCTTTGTGAAGAACATTCATTCCACATAGTACATACCCCTATCACAGAGTCAATGGAAACTGTTTTAGAGAACCAAAATGCTAAGATAGATGCAGTGTGGTTAAATGAGACAATGCTCAACCTGACACAGGAGGTATTGATTATCCTAAATAACAAATGTCTTACAACCCTTACCTAACAGTAAAACAGGCTGCAATCAAAATGTTCACAGTCACATTGCTGATGTTTTTGTTGTCATTGTTGATTTTTGTTCATGTGTACTAGTTTGTTACATTTTCCTTTCTTTGGTGGAATGTTATAGATATGGTACTGTAGAGCAGTATGCCTTGTCAAACACCCAGGTTGTCCAGAGTCAGACAACACATTAGAGATTTTTTCTGCCATTGAAAATGAATTAACAGGCCAGCATGCACATATTGTAGCTAAATAATTTCAAAGAAGATAATTTGAGTTAATTCAGACTAGATTAGTGGGGGACTATGCCAAAGGATTAGGTTCTAGGGCTAAATGCCAGTCCAGAGGCAATACCATGACACTAATAGTTCCCAATTCTTTTAGAGCCCATTTAAACAGTTTGAAATGCATAAGAAATTAGTATCTGAGTAAAAGGGTAGAACCCCCTGCAACAGGGTTATTGTGAGGGGATTTAAATTGACATATTTCACATTTTACCCTGTCCAAGGTGGATACCTCTGTGTTTGGGACGTTTCCATGGACCACAGCCAGCATAAAACCAAAAAATATACCTTAATTTTACACAATATATGTACAATACAGGAGGTCATTTAGATATAATTGTCATGCCTATAAGCTGTAAAAAACATGGTTACAGTCAAGCGGTGATTGACTAATTATTATTTGTTTATTTAGCAGACTCTTTTATCCAAGGCGACTTACAGAGACTAGGGTGTGTGAACTATGCATCACTTCAATTACATCTCACCCGAAAGACAAAGCACAAGGAGGTTAAGTGACTTTCTCAGGGTCACACAATGAGTCAGTGGCTGAGGTAGGATTTGAACCAGAGATTTCCTGGTTACAAGCCCTTTTCTTTAACCACTGGACCATACATCCTCCTAATTCTAGCATGATAAGTTTGTCATTCTGACCTGAACAGATGGATAAATGTGGGTTTGTAACCTGCTTTAGATCTACTGGTGAAATGAAAATCACTACAGAGGTTATAGTTGGATGAGACTATGAATAGTTTCAAAAACGCACTGGACAAAATCTGTCATATACAGGTGTTTAGGAATCACCCTACAACCCTTCCCTTTATTGGTATATATAAATATACAGTTATATGTTCAAAACCCCGTCACAGTTTCCAGTAAGAAATAAACTCATAGAGCTGTGTAAATCGAACCACATCCTTTCCCTCTACATTCTCTAAATACTGAACCACATTTCTCTCATTTCTCTGGTTTCAGCTCCTCTCTTTTCATCAAGCATTCTGGTTAAGCTCCTGTAAATCATACTACAGCCTGATCTCTTAAATCACATTAATGTTAATGCTTGGCACAGTGTGTATGTATCCTTTCATTCACAGAGTACCAAATAATGTATTGACTGCTACTTTGTCTAATGATTTCTTGCACTCTTAGTAAAATAAATGAATCCCTACTTCTACCTTTAGAAAATAAAATGTAAGCTATATGGCAAAATACTTTCAATTAAGTTCCAGAGGGTCTTATATTTCAGCCTTATGGCATCTACTAATCAACATTTTTGAAATGCTGTCTCATTTCTTATATTACACACTCCAATTGAAAGAAAACACAAGTGCGTTCCAAGTAGATGAAAGAGGGCCGATGCTAGTTCGATGCTTAGCATGCATCCCTACACGTTGCTGTGTTGTTTTCATGCTTCTAGTACAGTCCTTTACGGAGATACATGATTTTTTAATGGAAATCAATACGATCCTAAAGTTTAATCATACTACCTTTCTAATTTGTGCATTTACCACCTTGGTGATTAGTTTTTTGTAATACAGTAATACAAGTTATACAAACTACCTCTTACTTACATTTCCATTCATTTAACATTAATATTCATTTATCTTGCACCACACTAATACATATTAAACCCCAAATATTCAAAAGCCCACTTACAGCTTATCTAAAGCTTCTAGAAATTGTTCCTTTTCTCAATTTGTATGTAATTACATTGTTACTAATGGAACTTAAAATTAAGCGTGAACAATTAGTTTTCCACATTCCATTTCTTCCCAGTGATCTCTGCTTTAAATGGTTTTGTCCATTGCTTTCATTTGCAGTGGTTAATAGAATACAAATCATAGTTGTCCTTTGAACTTGCGGTACCATTTAAAAAAAATAAAAGAATAATTTAGAGCTAGCAACTGTACTTGTGTTAATCTCCCAAACAGGATCATTCCACTTGTCAATTTAAATAATTGTACTCCTACAGTTTTGCATGCATTAAACATCCTTAAATAACACAACATCTGCTGGTAGTCCTTGGGGTCTGCTTTGCCGGTAATGTCAAATGATGTCATCATTTTGTAATGTATCATAAAATGAACTGAGAGAAACAAGAAGCAGGCGCATTTGTCGTTTCGAAGTATGTAAGGATGGTTACTTAAAGAACTGATATTATTTAAATGAAGACATTGTTAAAATCAATCTGGCAAAACTCCCAATAAACATCCACAGTATGTCTAACAAATTGAAGGTGCCACAGTGATATATTAAGTCCTTGTGCATTCTGCATAATCAAAAATTCTACAGGGAAGATGAGAAGAAATATTGACCAGCATGCCCTGGCAAAATTTATGCCAAGAAATTTCTCTTATAAAAATACCTTTCCTTACCTTGCTAAGGACAAAGTGTTAACTCCTATTTTTGAAAGAAAGATCTTTAAAAAGTGCTGTCGAGACCTTGAAATATATCACTTAGTTGTTTGGTTCTAGTTTTGAAGTTTTTCTAAATGCTTTACAAATATGTCCCAGCACCACTAAAAGTGCTATCCTGTTAAACTTGCTAAGGCATCAAAAGTCCTGCTTAACAGTGTGGGTACAAAAATAAGCTCTTAAGTGGAATCTGATATTTTGGACCCTGTATTTCAAATGAATTACACTTCAGATTCATCATTTATTGCGCAGATTGATTTATCTAACACCTGCATAGCCTCAGGATTAAGTCCATTATAAACTTGACACATCAGGCTTCACAGTATCAAGTTTTCTGGTATTACTCATGCCTGGATAAAACACAATGTTCAATAGTATGTCTCTTTACCCCTCAGGCTCAGGGTTACATTCCAATTGCCTACACAGAAAATGTAATTTTATTTATTTATTTATTTGGTTGATTACATAGAATAATATATGTATTTGATCTTTTGACCCATAAAAGTGTGAGCATAAATTCAGTTCCTTTGTATTATATGGCTATGTATTCCGTTTAAAAGTAATAAATGCCCACCAGTTCCATTTATTTTGCATGTCTTTATTAAGTGGTTGGTTGGCACGATGCCTATATTTACAGCTAATGGGCTGGGCCAGATTTACTGTGAAATGTGTACCATTGTTTTGTTTTGAAAAATAAAATTGTTTACAAAAATAGTAATAAGAAAGTCAGTAGGTTCGTTAAGGTCTCACAAGCATGCATACATTGTATTCGACAGTGGATAGTGGGGTATAGCTTACCCAAATGATTTAATCTTCTAGTAAAACAGCTAGCAAAAGAGACAATAATAGTAAAGGATAATGGACAAAAACATTCCAATGACTTTAAAAAGAGAGTTCATAGGGAACTTTTATATAAAAAAAGCAGGAAGTACTGTATACATTTGAACAGGTAAAACCAAGCTTTTTTTTAAACAAATATAAGCCATATTTTATGTTGTTTTTCCACAACATGGTAAAATGTGTCAAACACATGACCCAGAAGGTGTGTTATTTTTCACTTGGGCTCTTGCAACACCTATCCCTGTAATCACCCCCTGTCTTAGTCATGCTAAGGAGATAGCAAAAGTTTGCAAACCTGCCTAACTTAATGGTGTTAATCTGAAGATACTGAAAAAGGCCTGGCCAGAACATAATCCCCATTTAGTGTAAAAATGCACACTGAAATAGTTACTGTTGAGTGTACTGTATGTGTGCATGCCTAGTGTACTGTACTGCCCTGTAACACCTGTAAGTCGCCTTGGATAAAGGCGTCTGCCAAATAAATACAAATAATTATAATAATAAACAACTGTATTACAAAATACAAGTTAACATCATTAGGCATGAAACAGAAACAGGACATAACACATTTGGAGAATTTCTAGAATTTAAATGTGGTTTGTTCCTCTTCTCTAAAGACAATAACCCACACTGAATGTGTATATAAGCAAGAGAAACTGACAAAAATAAATTGCTGTTGCCCCTGGTTAAGAGAAACCAGTGTAGATGAACAACTTGGAAAGCCCAAGGTCTGTTTATTTGTTGTATGCTTTGTGGCATGGTATTGTTAATATTGTGTGTTTTTAATGTTTTGAATGGGATTGATTAATTTGCAAATCCAATATTGCTTGAATCATATTTATGCCTTCAATAGAGATTGTCTTTTAAAAAAAAATGTAAATAAATGGTGTTACAAGCCTCCAAAACTGAATGTTTAACCCAGCAGAAAAATCTGACAGACTGTGAAACATTAGGTTTAGAATTAAATACATACCAGCAGGGAGTCACTGTTTACTTTGCATATGCTTAATCAGAAGGACATTGTGAAGGGTATGCAGTATGAACTCTTTCTCAGAACAGCAGCTGAAAGCACTGCCTCCTGGAGTAGTTTGAGCTGAATCAGTAAGTGCATTGGCAGTGAACATTAATACAGCAGTTTAAGAGTTAAATATCATTGTCTTGTTTACAAAAATAGTAATAATTCTTAAAATGTGTCATGAAATAAAGATGTGTGCAACTTTCCTGTGAAGGTGTGACTTCACTGACTCGTGCGTGTTTGCTTGTGTGTGTAAAATGGAATTGTAAATTTAACAATAACTTCATTCTCCTTGGTACTCAAGTGGCTTGTTTTTCCAATCACTATGGTCACGGCAGACAGGGATTAACAAGTTTAGATGATGTCATTGAATGCCCTCTGTTGACCCTACATTACTCCCATTGTATATCAATCAGTACCACATGTATTCCAGTTTACAGGTAACTAAAAATGCATGATACAAACCAATCAGCATTTTATTTTTAAAACATTCAATAAAATATGACTTCACAATGTCAGCCATGAATAAAGACTGTTATAAAACTGCCATTCTTATTTCTGCTGAGAATGTTTACTAAATTTAATGATTCAAATATTTGGTGAAAATATGTGCATTTGCTCCTGAAAACCGAGCTAACAGGATTCTGATTTCAACATGTAATAAACACACAATACTTCAAAGAAGGGAAAAAGTAGCAGTAATTTAATTATTTTTATGAAATGCCTATTACAATTTTAAATTGAGATACAGATACTGAAGTCTTGCAATTGCTTTACGGTAAGCCAGAAGCCTAGGTGAATCAACCTCTTAAAAAAATTATTAAAATGTTCTTTGATGGCAAAACTTGGAACAAATATAAATGTAATAAAACTCAAGGCTATAATTTCATATACATTTCATAAACAATATATTTTTTTACGTGATTATTATTATTATTATTATTATTATTATTATTATTATTGTATTATTGAAATGTATTTTTGTTTACGACTGTAAGTCGCACTGGATAAGGGCGTCTGCTAATAAATACATATTATTATTATTATTATTATTATTATTATTATTATTATTGTTGTTGTTGTTGTTGTTGTTGTTGTTGTTGTTGTTGTTGTTTTTGTAGTAGTTGTTTTTGTAACATTGGGGCCTTGGGGTAGGGTAGGGTTAGGGTTAGGGTTAGGGTTAGGGTTAGCATTAGGACTTTGGGGGTAGGGTTAGGTTTTGTGCATTAGTGTTAATATTAGGGTGAGTTATTATTTTGAATTGCTATTGTACATATAGACCTGTAAATGATATAATGACTTGCTCTTGTAAGGAACACCACAAACCTGACTGTTTCCAAAGGTTAAGGACAACAGAGTTTGGCAGACAAATGTAGTTTTGTCTCATCTCTGAACTGTAAGGCTACAATAATGCAAATCCTGCCACAACATGTTAAATGCTTGGATACAATTAAGGCATAAGGGTAATGATTTTTGGGAGATTATAAGTTTAAGACATGTATAGATTTGTTCTTTGTTGTCTTTATTAAAATTGGCACAGTTGCTGCTGCTACATGTATTGCAGTTATATCAGGTATCTTGTCAGATAAAAAAGAACACTTTTTGAGATCTGCATTCTGTTTCAATTTATTACTATACCCTGTCTGGATTCATGTATTGTACTTGAAGGAAATACATTTATTTTGTCCTGATTTTAATAATAAACAGTCTGGAAGCCATGTATTTTTGTATTTCATGTGCATGAGTACAACAGCATGGTTGTTTGTATTATGATAATGATTCCCTAGGGAACTAAGCTTCGCTTACACATCTGAAAACTTAAAAAGACATATGGAGCACACTGAAAAATAACCATAATCCATTATGTGTGAATTTTTTTAATCTTTTTATTTTTATTTTTATTTTTAAACTGCTGCCCTTGAACTCATAAACCTGCTCCATTACATGCCTCACCTCTGGGAGCAAACACAAGTGGGATTAATATAGAGATAAGGAATGTCGTACGATCAATAACATTTGCTGTGTTATATTGTGTTATATCTGATAATAAAATAAGAGAAACCAAAAGTTTTATTGTAAGTAGGGCATGATCTAACAACATTTTCCTTTCATTTTTCCTTTCATATTTCATTTAAAGTAGCCGAGAAAACTATGACTGAAGGATTGCATTCCTGTTCAAACAAAGATTTTGTTTAAATGTGTTTTGTGAAAAAACATTGATCTCCAATGTTTATTTTTGAATGATGTTTGATGTCAATGCTGAGAATTAAATTAGTTTGGGAGCGAAAAAAACGTAACCTCCCACAATGCCCTGCTCTGACTTTGATTGGCTTAGCATCACACATGTTAGAAACACAGTGTTCCAGATACAGACTTAGATGATGATGTGGAAAAGAAGTGTCAACAATTTCCCATCAGTCCTGATAACATCAACTTTCCAGATAACAAAGAAACCTGGCATGTTGAAATTAACAGTGGAAGGATACATTTGCATATTTCTGTAAAAGGGAGTATATATTTGAATAAGTTAAGTAATAGAGTAGTAGTATTATCTCAATCATTGCTCATTAAGACATATTATAATATTTCCGTTGCTTTAGGCTAAACCTCTATAACAGGGGAGTTCAGTTAAATGTTACCATCCATGGTTTATCCAAGAAATTATGTAATCTCCCGTTTTCTTTGATCAGGAATGTATGGCATTTGAATTGTCTATTTGCTGCAAGTTGTTAAACAGGTTCCTAAAATAATTATGCCAAAGCATTACTATAATGGGCCTATTAACCACAACTTTTTAAGATTGTACATACAATCAGATAATCACTTAAGCAGAGACAATGTTCCAACAAATACTATTTAACCACACGCAAAACCACAATTATTTTTAGTTATCAGGTGTAGAAGAGATTGTGCCAGGACCTTGTTGTAAAGTAAAATATGTTATTTCCATATTAAATCCCAGATAATGCACTCAGGCACTGCCAGTCCACCATAGCAAAGGGAGGGCAAGGGAGTAGTTGTAGGGGATAGTCTATTAATTCAGTTGGAACCATAACCCTGTTTTATAAATAGAATAAATATCTTATTGACCCTAATTTTTAGAATGCACAAATTAATTGATAATGCAAATCAATGACCACCAAAGTGACAAAATAAATACAATAGAGAGCTGGTCCCAATATTTGTGTTATTATTACATTTTAGAGAGAGAGAGAGAGAGAGAGAGAGAGAGAGAGAGAGAGAGAGAGAGAGAGAGAGAGAGAGAGAGAGAGAGAGAGAGAGACAGAGAGAGAGGACTTAATTTTGAGTTAGAATATGTTATTTATGTCTGTTTGTCATGACGTCGACTTTCTAGACAGAGAATAAGGGATTCTGGCAAGAGAGATAATGTATGTCCTTGATTACATTCAAGGGCAAGCATTTTCATAACGGAGAGAGAATGTAATGTAAACTCCCCCCTGGTGGTTGATAAATATCATGACGGGTTCGTTACTTTAAATGTGTCGAATCCAAAGCTAAATCTTCAACTGACAGAGTGCCCATCTTGAGCTGCTGTTCAATTCTCTTTAATATTTTATTTAACAAATATTTAAAATTGAAATAAATAAAATTCTAGTAACACTGTCCTAAACTACACTTCCAATACATTGTAATGCTTATTAGAGGAGAAAGAATTATGTAACCCTAACGCTAAACCTAACTCTTTCTTCTGCTGAATCCCCTAACCCTAACCCTTTTCTGATTGTGTACTTACATATATTGTGCAGAAAGATTTACATGTTAAGTACATTGTAACTATGCATAATAACATTGTAATTATGGGTGAATACACATGTATTTATGTAACTACTATGTAAATACACAGTAATAAGAGAAACTTACTGTAAAGTGTAACCCAATGAAGTGTGATAAGGTCCTTGCCCAGCTTTTCCTGTGTCTACCCACCACTTCAAACAGTTTCTAATGTATGCATTACATGTTTCTTTTTATCATAAATAATGCAGCTTGAGCATGTATACATACATACTGTATCTGCAATTGACTTACAGACCATGGCACTGTTCCTTTATATAGGTAATTATTATATGAACATACATGTTTATTATATGAACATACATGCTTACATTTTAAAATGGTAAGGGTTATGTATTTTCATTTGAGCTTCATTGAGCTTTCATTGGAGTTATATCCTTGTGTTATTACGGTATGCTGGTACAACCACAATAATTATACTGGTTTTCAAAATTCAACTGATAAGTTACTTGAACTACAAGAAACTGAAGTTATACCAACCTGAGTTTGCCCCCAATGAAGTGTTTAAAATCTTGTTTTTGTGAGGGCGCAGCCTAAATCACATTCTGTGTGTACGCGGGGGTGATAGATTCCAGTTTGATGCATGTTTATGTGCAGGATCTATCAAAGATTCCAGAATCGCAACTCCAGCTGTTGAGCTGCAATCAGATTAGTGTGCATATGAATGTAGCTAATATACTCGCACATGATCAGCAGTGGTAATCCACTTCCCCTACAGCTTTTGGGGGAGGGTATATTAGAGTTAATTCCATCAGCAAATAAACACAAAGTTCTGTAATGAATCAGAATTAATTGCATGGTAAATAAGAATATTTCAAACAAGGTCCTTACAAAACAGAGCAGTGGCATTCTAGAAACATATACATAAAATGAGAGTGTTGGGGAGGGTGGTGAAAACAGTCAGGACGGTGTCTTTAAAGGGGGCAGAAACCAACTGGACGAGATTGGGCAGATAGAGCCTGTGTACATCCTTCCAGCTCTCATTAAAGCTCACTAATTGAATGGTAAAGAAGTCTGTTACAAACTTTATCTAAACAAAGGCATGTAAAACCATTCCGTGAATTCAATGTATCTCCCATAATTCTCACTGGAGATACTGGACAGCTGCGCCAGTTATTATTAGATGTTACTTATGGACTGGTATCTTCTTTCATTTAACAATCACAGATGGTGGTGTGCCTTTCAGAGTGTGATCTTGCACGACAATTTGGACTTTATTCTGTGGGGGCCAGGTGAAAGGATTCATGTGGCCATTCCCACTTTAGTATGAAGAACTAAATAAAAAAACTGGACTTTTTACTGTGTGAAAACTAGAACATATATGTATGCATCTCTGAACTGGATACATAGGACAAACAACGTCTATTGGGAAACCACTTGTCCATACTGCTATACATGAAAAATCCCGGCATCTGTCTATACAGTATATATGTATCTTCCAGAAACTATGTTGCCAATCAGGCTTATAAAAAAAAGAAAAAAAAAAGAAAAGATGTTTCAAAGATGTCTTTCAGATGATGTTAGAAATGTGGTTTTAGTGACAAAGAAAACCACCCACGTATTTGAGGTCTGACCTCATATTACTGTGAACCACAGGCATGGATTTACAGTATGTTTGACACAAGTGGTTGATTCTGAATGTGAAAGTTCTCCAGTAACTGTATTACACAGCCACACACACACATATGCTTCCTCACTACAATTTGAACTGCATTATTCATGGTTAAAGGCATCAACTTTTGAAAGTTTTTGAACAGCATACTGTAGCCTAAGAACATATCTCACTGGATTGCTTAAATAAAGAGATACATGACATTGTGCAACACAATATAAAACTATGTTAAATCGGCACAGTCATTTTGCAGTTTACCATATTCCCATGCTCAATCTTTTATCATTTTTGGCTATGCTAAACGGTGCTTTATGCTTTACATGGTTTTGCTATTCTTTTAGCCAGATATACTTCACTCATTGTTTTTTTAAATACCTTTTTTAGGATCCATTTGTATGTACTTTAAATGTCCCACTTACCATACAAACAGCAGTGCTTCTGTACCTTTAAACTTGGGCACTACCATTCTTTATACCATGTGCTATGGTCTGAGTAGAAATGCTAATCTTCCTTCCTACAGATGTCAGGACTGCCCAGTCCCTGACCACCTTCTGGCGCCTCCTCAAGACACACCTCTTCAGACAACACCTGTTAAACTCAACTCTCCTCTTCTGGTCAATATAGCACTCTGCCTTTAATGCACTTTAACTTGCACTTATCTGCTCACTATGTTACTGTATATAATACTGGACTTAACCCAATCTGTAGTATTTTGTATTTCACTTGCACTCGTATCTAACCCTGATGTAACTATCAACACTGTTATCTGTTCTTGACCTGCCCCGATATCAAGTCATACTGTGTTTTGTATTTGCTCTTATTAGGACTGAAGTCATTGTATTTTGTATCTTGCTCTTAATTGTACTGTAATTCTTGATATGTATTTTTTATATACAACTGTAAGTCACCCTGGGTAAGGGCGCCTGCTAATAAATAAATACATAAATAAATAATAATCTGAACCATGTTTCTTAATCCCCAACAGGGATGAAATCCTTTTCTCCTTTCAGGGTCAGTTGTGTTATATTACTCCACATCTATGTCTAGCTATCTAGGTACAGGTTTGTATAGGTTTTATTTATTTAAACAAACAAACAAACAAAACAAAAACCTGATAATGGGTGAAGTTCCTTCATTATCAAGTGGGGAGATGTACGTGGAACATTTAATTCAAATTTTTACAAGAATGACCTTGTAAATGTTATTGATTCCTCTTAGTCTCACATACTGGTCTGGGAGTAGGTATGTAAGCATAAAATGGCATGAGCAACTGTCACTAAATATAATATAACAATAATTACATTACAAAAGAATACAGTATACATCCTGCACATTCTTCATCTAAACCCGTTTGCCAGATGAAATAATATTGATTAAGGGATTAATCTGAGTAGATGTTAAATGCAGTCACTATGAAGTATTAAGAAGTTCTGTCACTTAGATATAAATACCAAATAAAGTATGGAGGCAAAAATACTGACTCAGTTTAAACATAAAGGCAGGATGCTTGCTGTCATTTGTCCAGAGATCTGGTCAAATGTGATACAGAAAATGAGAAATTATAAAATAACACTTTACCATTTCTCATAGCCATGTTTCTATATGTCCTTTTAGAAATGGTCCTTGTGCTTTACACTTTTTATTTCATATCAAACAAGATTTGAACAGGAAGGAGGTTTCTTCTACTGAGCTATGCCTTGCCCCAATCCCATTAGTAAATCATCAGACACTAAATCTCCTTAAGGAGCATTATGGGTTCAGGCATCACATATGATGATGCTAGCTAGTTAGTACTTAGAGCTTAGCACAAGGTTTGTTATTCTACCAGTCGCGTGCATCTGTTCTGTCCCAACGCCTGAATAGTACTGCAATTCAATTATGAGAACTAAGATCATACTCATAATGAAATGAGACATGCTATTTAAAGGCCAACACACAACTCTGCTGCCGAAAGAAATGAGTGTCTTCAGCCAGTCTTCTTCTTCGTACCACAAGATTTTATTGGGAACTTCCTTTACTTGCCTTAAGTCGGTAATCATACAGAGAAAACTCTCAGACAGGGAAACAGAAAAACACTGATCTCCATGAATCAGCTCACCATTTTGGTTTACACTTGAATAGAATAAAGCAGGTGTTTGTCTGTGTGTAGCAGTGTTTACTTGTTTTCGGTGACTATTCTTATCAAACACTTTTCTGTGCAAATTATGCTATCTGTCTTGCTTATTATTGTATTATGGTATTTGTCCTTATATTTTGCCATTACAGGCATGACTTTGACAAACTATTTCTAGTTTTATTCATTCAACAAAGAGCTTAGAATTCCCTCTGCCTGCTTCATGACACTGAGCATGATTCTAATTTGAGATACCCCCTGGGCTGTTCCAAAGTTTTCATCACTCATTCTAAAGAAGTTAATACTATAAAAACTGGAAGTTAAGCTCAGCTCCTAAAATTTAACAGAGGAAAAGCTTTACTGTTTAAACATTGAAAAGATCTTGGCAGAAGATAAAAACAAAACTGTTTAGTTTGATGGGGTCTGGGGCAGGGTGTTGGAGAACCTCCAACTTCCTATTCCTAGGTGATACCATACAAAACAAACCATAGTCATGACTTGTATTCTACATTGGATGTATGTAATTATGGGTCTATGTACAATATTACCTGCACCATGTATTGTGTTGACATGCGTATTCATATATATATATATATATATATATATATATATATATATATATATATATATATATATATATATACAGTATATTGCTTGTGTGCAGAAAACCTGTATCCAGAGTCTCATCATCATTATCTTAAAATGAATAATGAGAATGCATTGAATAGCTTGCATTATTCAATGCATTATTCAATGCATTATTCAATGCATCCTGTTATCTAGAGGAATCATAATAAAGTCATATTTTGCAGGAAACATGTTTTAAGAAATGTGTCTATTTAGATAAAACCTGTTATTTACAAGTATTTACAAGCATTGTGTATTTAAGGGTTCGTGAAGCATATAACTCACTGGTGTTTTATTGAACGATTTCATACTTGTAGATCCTGGTGTCAAACATAAACTCAGTCGGATGAACATGTAGTCAAAGAGTGACATTATTTAGATTATGCGTAAATAATTAACATAGAACCATATTTTTACTTCAGAAACGCTTCATAAATATTTCCAAGTATATCATGTTACATAATATGTTACAGAAATCATGAGCCAAACTCAAGAGATTTGGCGTACAAATCGCATGTTGCTATTCCAAATAGAAACTCATATTTCAGTGCTAAGAGACAACCAACACAGTGAGTTAGATTGTAACCTTCGCAGCTAAGTTCTGCTGAGCTGGGTTAAAAAACCCTGTTAGAGTTTGCTGTGGGGCTACGGCTTGACTTATGTGCTTGGAAGATTCAAGGTGCTTTTTGAGGTTATTTACTCCAGAATTCCCAAAGCAGATGTATTCAGAATAGACAAGACATAAAACACATTCATCTGAAAGTTTTTTACTGGAAAACAACTGTTCCAGTCTGGGTTGTATTTGTACCTGTATTGGCACAGTTTCTTTGGATTTTCCGACGTGATTAATATGTCTCAGTTGTGGCGTTAGAAAGGAAAAATCCTGAGATCTGGGAGTACTACCATGAAATTGTAAGCAGGTCTTCGTTCCAGTCAGAAATGTAGTGTCTCATGAAGAATTTGTGAGAGTTGGCAACACTGCGTACTAATATAGCAAGCTAAGGTAGGTAGATTTCCAGGTCAGAAATATGACAATGACAACAACCATTTTACTTTTAAAAAGAGAATAAGAAAAAAAGACTGTTGTATATTGTAGCGGCGAGTGCAGGCGGACCGGCTTTGTCTGTGGCTGTATTGCATTCCGGAACTGTTGACTTGCAGGACTTGATTGCTTGCACCATGTGGCAGGGTGCTGGGACTTGGTGCTGGTTCAGGCAGTCTACCAGGTGCTATTCATGTGAACCCCATTAGGCTGTACAGGTCTCTGATTGGGTGAGGAATGTTATAATCTGTTACATTGGTGTTAGTTAAAGGTCAGTGGAGCGCTGATTGGTCGAGCCTCACATAATTGTAACTTTATGTTTTCTGTGTCTGGGTGAATAAAAGAAGGTGCATCAGCTGTGTGAGTGTGGGTAGATTCAGAGGGTGGAGAAGCGTGTGCTGTGAGCTGTGTTACTTGCTGTGAACCTGTTGCTGCAAATGAACAGCCTGCCTGAACCGTGCTCTGTTGTCAAGACTGCTTTCTTTTTCCGATAGAAATTTCATCCAGTGCTACAATATTTTTCCTTTTTTTTTGGAAAATGGCTTATCCTCTAATTGTGACTGAACTTGGTATTAGCATAACTTAGCAGATAATATTGAGAATATTACATTCTGGGGATATATGGGGGGTATTAGTTATTTTCTTTTATGAATGAAAGACTTTATTACACAAGTAATATTGTACTATGCATACTGTAGCTAACTTGAGTTTAATGTACAGCTATGGCCAATAGTTTTGCATCACCTAGTATATATGTTAACGTAACATTATTCAACAGGTTTCATTCAACTTTATGAAGCAAGATAAATAAATTCTTTAGGGTGATGCACTTTTAGCCAGAGCTGTAAGTTTAGCTCCAGCCAGCTGATCAAACAGTGGCTTGGTAACATGATAGTGATATCAAATAATTTTACAGTTAGATCAGAGAGACACAAATGCAACTGGACACCAGTCTAAATTAATATGAATATTACACCACTCAAGTGATCTGAGTTTAAATGAAGCTATGGTGATTAAAAAATCCAATAGATTACAAAAGGTGTAAGGAGATGCCACATGCCTGAGAAAATAAAGGTAGTGTAAACCTACATTAAGTGATGCCTCTTTTAGATCTTTATCTTTCCTTAACCAATATCTGTGCAAACAGCGTGATAGGCCGTCAAAGAATGTTAATCTCTTTTCTAACAAATATCTGGTTTAGGCCTCTAGCACCAAAAAAAACTATTTCAGAGTTACTAGAGATGAAACTTGTTGAAGTGGTATTGACACTTATGCATGCAGTTTTTACGCAAGAGACGATGAAATATTTATTTAGAGGCACGATGGTTTTTCAAACATTTCCTTTCATTTCAGAATCCGAGAGCTGCGATTTCAAGGTTTCTTGTAATTTAAGTGTCACAATTTATTTGAAGTAAAGTTTTTTAGTTTTTTCTCTGTTGACAACTACTTAATATATTTCCAAATGTTGTTGAAAACAGTTCAGCAAAAATCAGATCCCTCCATCACATTATCAATTTATTATATAATACATACATGCCAACAGTCCCTATATGGTCAGGACAATCCCGATTTCCTAGCAAATGTTCCGCGTCCCGATGCATAGGAAGAAAGTCCCGATATTTACCCATAGAAAAAAAATCATTTATTCTGCACAGTAGAGTTAGTGAAAACCACACACTGTGCTCTTCGTACAGCTGACACGCTTCATTATATCTATTTTTACTGTCATGATGGCGACTCGTGTCGTGTTAAGTTGGGGTGGATAGGCGTCTATTATATGATAATGAATATTTTTTGCGTATGACTCCTCCCATGTGTGTGATGCGTATGACACCCCCCCCCCCCCCCCCCCCCACAGGAGATGGGCATCCTACTGAACAGTTTCCAAATGTTGGCAAGTATGGTATGTATGATAGAAATTAGGTAAAATTAAAACACTTTTAAAGATGCTGCTGTGTTAATGTTTAGCAAATGACAACTTGTTTTGTTTTTTAAAGGGTGTATATACTAATTATTAATACAAAATGAACAGAATTTGTTAAAAGTGAACAGGTAATAAACTACAAAACGTACAGTCTGACACAATGTGGGTTAGTATGTGCTTAAAAATAAAGTGAGGCCCATTTCGCATCTATGCCACATTGTGTTAAGTACGACTGCAATGTTGTCCAAAAACACTACATTCTTATATTGTACAACGGAAATACAACAGTACTATGTAAATGGTACCATTTAGATGGTACCAGTATTTTGTTTATCTGAGATTTGCAGTGAACACTTAAGATATTCAAAAAATGACTTTTAAAAGAAAACAATCTGGAGAGTAATTTTCTGGGATGCTATGTCAATGAATACAAACAAAGTGAAGGCCAACGTCAGTGCAATGTGGACTTATGTAACAGATGCTCTTTGTTATTACAGACAGGGGAGTGGGGCTGGCTTGTCACTCACATAGGAATGCTATCAGAGTCCTGTCCGTGCTATTTCTGACTTTAAGAATTCCTCAATTCTCAGCAAGTCAATATGCTTCTGTAGTATCCCACAAAAAACTTCAAAATGGACACTGCACTTTTAAAAACTAACTAAGAAATGCATTTTATATACACCTTATTATAGGCTTTAAAGATGTCTGCAAGCACAGGCCCACAGACATTTGTTCTCTAAGACCTGCAATCTGCTATCTTTGATACATTTATTTCTGATTAATAAGGGAATATTCTGTTTTTCCATATTGCTCAATTAAAATCATATAACAAAAGATGGTTTCAATGGCAGCTTCCATTGTGCACACTGAATGTCACAGACAGGAATGTACTTCAATTCTTGAGCACCTCTGAAACCCGACCACATAGGGCCCTTGTAGAGATTACGCAGACCTTGATACATGTTAATGTTTTTTGAATACATTCAGACATACCATTTTGTGTCAGGCTTTGTTGCATATTTTCATATTTAAACTCAGACTTAACCCTCTCTGTCCCTATGTCACACAGAAAAACAGCCTCTCCAGCCTCTCTGAGGTTGTCGTTCTTTTTACGAAAGCTCAATAGGCCTGGTGAAGGGTGGGGAGCTGTCTTTTCACTGTAAGCATGATATATTACACCCTGCAACAGTATTCATTAGAGGCTGGGACTTAGCTGTGAGGCTTGTCAAAAGAAAGATAAATGATCAAAATGTCCTGGTAGCTCTCTCTATTCATTAGCATCTTTCTTCTCCCACTGCAATCTGTGCTATTATTTGTCTGCATTTTTTTTTTTGTCACTTCTGAGAAAGTTGAGGCAGCATGAACCTGTATTGAGTTGGATCGTGTTTCCATTTATTGTAACAAATGAAAGTCTCACTTTTAGTCTTAAAAAATATCTCCCTATCAGGTATAAAACAATGTTAATAGCAGAGTAAAGAACTTATTTAACTTTTAGAAGCCCCAGCACTGAGACTGTTGTAGTGATGGCTTTCTGCATGAGGTATTAATTATGTTATTAATTATAAGTTTTACATTATGTGTGTGTTTTTCTTTTTGAGTTGAGTTGTTTTTAATCATTATGTTTAAATTGAGTGTGTATGTGTTTTGTTTCTTGTTTTAATATGCAGTATTGTGTAAGTTTCGAGTTCTTTCATTTCCAGTCGGCAAAACCAGCTGCTATCAGTTTTGCATAGCCTAACACGACTGGAAGTCACAGATAAGTGTCGGAGCTAAACACCAAAAGGCAGGATATTAGCAGAGATAGTGTGAGATGGGGGGAAGGGAACTGAAAGACAAGATGGATGCGCCCTGCTAGGTACAATGTGGTATTCAACCCCCCCTTTTCCCCCGCAGCAGGAATGTGCAATGATAGAGTGGTAACCCCTATCATTGGACAGAAGTAAGACAAATGGGAGTGGAGTCAACAAGTGTTTACAAAGGTATAAATGCCTAACTTTGTAAAGTTTCGTCAGTCTTTTCATCTCATTCGAATTGACTCCATGGATATCCGTGCTTTCTAATACAAACATATGCACTGAGCTGTACCGAGGCCTTGTCCAAAGTCAGTTTAAATCTTGTGCTTATATGATTGTATTGGAGGTATACTTTTCTTGTACATAAAAGTGTTTTTGAATCAAAAACCATTTGTCAGCATAATTTCTTCACTACAGTGTGAAACAAAATATACCACATACATCAACATCCCCCCCCCCCCCCCCCCCCCCCCCCCCCCCCCCCCCCCCCCAAGTCTCTGTAAGTCGTTTTGGATAAAAGCGCCTGCTAAATGACTAAATAAGAATAAATAAAAATACTGTACATATAACTAAGTGAACAGCTATAGTTCCTCTCATTGCCTGAGAATAGGGTATGCAGAGAGGACCATCACAGGCAATATTAAAGCTTATTTATCTTCTACACATACATCCATGCAAATGTAATAGTTCTTATAATTCAGAAACATTTGATAACTTTACATTGTGTCTCTAATTAGTGTGTATTTACATAGTAGTTACTTAGTAAATGTACGTGAGAACTGAAGGCAAGCAATAAATCCTTGCCGGGGGGGGGGGGGGGGGGGGGGGGGGGCATATATTCACGCTTCTCAAACAAACTTATCATACAAAAAAACAATGGCATGCTGTTAAATTGAAGCTATTCATCATGTGGGGAAGTGAGGCATCTGATATATATTCTTTGTATTCAGAATGCTGACATCACTCACAAATCAATTTCTGTTTATGTTACTAAAACCCCCAATTCAATATAAGAAGTATGATGGTAAGCATATAAAGTAGGAGTTATTAAGGTGTGTCCGGGGTTGTGATGAATAAGGTTAACATGCAAACCTTTGACTTGTGAGTTGCATGAGATTTCATTGTGAAGTACCATGAGATTGCATGTGTTTTCTGTGTATGTCATGAAAAAGAAGGGCACCATCAACCTTAGTCCATTATTAGGGCAAATTAGAGTAAAAATCACACTTTGCATTTTCTGCACTTTTTGTAAATGTTTACTTGAATTTCTGGTTTGTCTAGAGTGCTTGACTGACTATCGGATTAACATCGCTCACTATACTAGTACAGCAACAGTTTCTTATGACTAACAGCCTCAAAGCAACCTGGTAAATACAAATGTTTTTTAAAGAAGGTATAGCTCAATACATCTTTGAAGTTAATTGTCTGGCAAATTACAAAAACAAAACAAAGAAAATAGATTTAATGTGTAATGAAATGTTTTATTATTATTATTTATTAGCAGATGCCCTTATCTAGGGCGATATACAATTGTTACAAGATACTACATTATTTTTTTACATACAATTACATTATTTTTTACATACAATTACCCATTTATACAGTTGGGTTTTTACTGGAGCAATCTGAGTAAAGTACCTTGCTCAAGGGTACAGCAGCAGTGTCCCCCACCTGGGATTGAACCCACTACCCTCCGGTCAAGAGTGCAGAGCCCTAACCACTACTCCACACTGCTGCCACTACTCCACACTTTGTAAAGTGAACATCCAAACAATAATTTCTGCATTGGTATCTGTGACAGGGTACACCTTGCCCCTGTGTTTATTTGTATTTTTGTTATATTATTATGATTTAAATGTATTGTTTGGTGTTTAAAAACAGGATGTTTTGTTATTATTGATTTACAGCATGGATGGGGTTAAAATACCTCATCCAGCTAAACACGTGATTAATGTGGCCATCACCAAATTAATTAACTGATTACCAATTTGGAGATGGCCACACATATATAAAGAGCGGATCAGCCGCTCATCAGGGCTGGTTGTTTAGAGAGGAGGAATGTAAGAAGTAAGATATAAAAATACAATTGTTGCTCATGCTGCATTTCGACCATTACGGCACTTGTTTTGTTGAACCATTGTGTCTGTTTATTTTGGCCACCGTGCTGTTTTGTTTTGTGCAGTGTTATGTTATGTTTTGTGCAGTGTTTTGTTTTGTGCAGTGTTATGTTATGTTTTGTGCAGTGTTATGTTTTGTGCAGTGTTATGTTTTGTTTTGTGCAGTGTTATGTTTTGTTTTGTGCAGTGTTATGTTTTGTGCAGTGTTATGTTTTGTTTTGTGCAGTGTTATGTTTTGTTTTGTGCAGTGTTATGTTATGTTTTGTGCAGTGTTTTGTTTTGTGCAGTGTTATGTTTTGTTTTGTGCAGTGTTATGTTATGTTTTGTGCAGTGTTATGTTTTGTGCAGTGTTATGTTTTGTTTTGTGCAGTGTTATGTTTTGTTTTGTGCAGTGTTATGTTATGTTTTGTGCAGTGTTTTGTTTTGTGCAGTGTTATGTTATGTTTTGTGCAGTGTTATGTTTTGTTTTGTGCAGTGTTATGTTTTGTTTTGTGCAGTGTTATGTTTTGTGCAGTGTTATGTTATGTTTTGTGCAGTGTTTTGTTTTGTGCAGTGTTATGTTTTGTTTTGTGCAGTGTTATGTTATGTTTTGTGCAGTGTTATGTTTTGTGCAGTGTTATGTTTTGTTTTGTGCAGTGTTATGTTTTGTTTTGTGCAGTGTTATGTTATGTTTTGTGCAGTGTTATGTTTTGTGCAGTGTTATGTTTTGTTTTGTGCAGTGTTATGTTTTGTGCAGTGTTATGTTATGTTTTGTGCAGTGTTTTGTTTTGTGCAGTGTTATGTTATGTTTTGTGCAGTGTTATGTTATGTTTTGTGCAGTGTTATGTTATGTTTTGTGCAGTGTTTTGTTTTGTGCAGTGTTATGTTATGTTTTGTGCAGTGTTATGTTTTGTGCAGTGTTATGTTTTGTGCAGTGTTATGTTTTGTTTTGTGCAGTGTTATGTTTTGTGCAGTGTTTTGTTTTGTGCAGTGTTATGTTATGTTTTGTGCAGTGTTATGTTATGTTTTGTGCAGTGTTTTGTTTTGTGCAGTGTTATGTTATGTTTTGTGCAGTGTTATGTTTTGTGCAGTGTTATGTTTTGTGCAGTGTTATGTTATGTTTTGTGCAGTGTTATGTTTTGTGCAGTGTTATTTTTTGCTGCAGTGTTATGTTTTGTGCAGTGTTATGTTTTGTTTTGTGCAGTGTTATGTTTTGTTTTGTGCAGTGTTATGTTTTGTGCAGTGTTATGTTTTGTGCAGTGTTATGTTTTGTTTTGTGCAGTGTTATGTTATGTTTTGTGCAGTGTTATGTTTTGTGCAGTGTTATGTTTTGTGCAGTGTTATGTTTTGTTTTGTGCAGTGTTATGTTTTGTTTTGTGCAGTGTTATGTTTTGTTTTGTGCAGTGTTATGTTTTGTGCAGTGTTATGTTTTGTGCAGTGTTATGTTTTGTTTTGTGCAGTGTTATGTTATGTTTTGTGCAGTGTTATGTTTTGTTTTGTGCAGTGTTATGTTATGTTTTGTGCAGTGTTATGTTATGTTTTGTGCAGTGTTATGTTTTGTGCAGTGTTATGTTGTGTGTTTTTTAAGCATTTTATTTATAATTAAAGAATGAGTGCATTTGCGACTCACCCATAGTACCTTGCCTGTGTGTTTCTGGTCTGTGACATCACCACTCGACCATCCTGTCACAGTATCTCATTATCCATTTTGTCTGTTCATAATCTAGTAAATTGCTTCCATTTCATGAAAGGTTTAGTAATTATAACACAAGGATTACAACAACAATATTGCCTTGTGGATGAACTATGGCCTAATAACTGATTTGTATAGCTTCAGGGAACGTCAGCTAATGAGAAAAACAAATTAGGCATAATGGATTTATAAACCTCTGTTCAGTTTATTATGGAACAATGATTTCTAATCTATAGTATGTGACGGATTTGCCTACTGATTACATGCACTGTAATGTTCTGAAGACACTTTGATCCTCCCATATCCATGATTGAATTCACATTCAGTAAATAGCTCACTTAAAATCGTAAGCCACTTTGTTTCATTGTCAGATAAGAAAAGCGGGGACATCAATTTTACAGTATTGTAACTAAGATGATTTCAAGACCATATGATTTCTCTTACTTACTAAATATGTAACACTGAAGCAGCATTTACTTGAATGGTCAATTCTATCATATCACTGATGGAGCTGCATAATTTATATGCCCAACATTTAGAACGTTTTTTTTTTCACTTTAAAAGGATCCATTAACATTTACAAAATATATATTTGTACAGAACTGTACTTATTGTTAATGTCATTGCAGTTTTGTTCACCGTTGACACCATATCATTTTGCCAAAATATGGAACATGAAAGGCTTGGAAAAAATATGAGCAAGGAAAAAAAATTCTAAAGCAAGCAAAGGAACTATGAAACATTCAATAACAGAACATTAACATGAGTTAACACATACTCCCAGGGTATATCAATTTAAATGATTGAGCAGTCATAACCTTTTCTGTCCAATTTCTGGTGAAACCCAAGCTTTGCATCAAAATGATTTCAACTGGAAAAACAAGCCAGAAATGGCTGTTTTTTTCTTTTTCTTTTTCTTCCCTGTGTGGCAGTCTCTCATTGTAGTATAGTGTAAAGTGAGCCTGCAGCATGCCTCAACTCCGCTCAGGAAACTCTTGGGTATTTAAGATCCCAGTCAGATAGCTGGCGCCAGTGTATGATCTCACAAACACTGGATGCAAACAAAGGGCATATATATATATATATATATATATATATATATATATATATATATATATATATATATATATATATATATATATATATATAATATAATAAATTGAATAATTTATCAAAAAAACATTCTATCAGAACATTTCGGACAACAATTATTCAAATTTGTATGTAGCTGCATTACCTTATTCTTTTTGATTTTCCTTTTGGCATACAGCAGTTTCTTTTATTTATATATATATATATATATATATATATATATATAGATATATTATACAGTGCCTATAGAAAGTCTTCACCCCCTTTCAAAATGTTCACCTTTTGTTGCCTTATAGCCTGGAATAAAAATGCATTAAAATAGTTTTTTTCATTTATCTACACATCCTACCCCAAAACTTCCAAGTGAAAAAAATATTCTAGAAATTTGTAGAAAATTAATTCAAAATAAAAACTGAAATAGCTTGGTTGGATAAGTGTTAAAAGTGTTAAATTGCAGTGATTCACATGATTCATGATTTCAGGATCAATTCAGCAGACTCAACCATGAGCACCAAGGCGCTTTCAAAAGAACTCTGGGACAAAGTTGTTGAAAGGCACAGATCAGGGGATGGGTATAAAAAAAAATCAAAGGCCTTGAATATCCCTTGGAGCACGGTCAAAACAATTATTAAGAAGTGGAAGGTGTAGGCACCACCAAGACCCTGCCTAGATCAGGCCGTCCCTCCAAACTGGATGACCAAGCAAGAAGGAGACTGATCAGAGGCGCTACCAAGAGGCCAATTGCAACTTTGCAAGAGCTACAGGCTTTTATAACCAAGACTGGTGTGCATGTGACAACACTATCCCAAGCACTCCACAAATCTGGCCTGTATGGTAGGGTGGCAAGAAGGAAGCCATTACTCAAGAAAGCCCACCTTGAATCCCGTTTGGAGTATGCAAAAAAAAACACTAGGGAGCTGCCCTCTGCAAGAAAGCTGAAACTGGGACGGAAGTTCACCTTTCAGCATGACAACGATCCAAAGCACACAGCCAAAGCTACACTGGAGTGGCTAAGGAACAAAAAGGTAAATGTCCTTGAGTGGCCCAGTCAGAGCCCCGACCTAAATCTAATCGAACATTTGTGGCATGACTTGAAGACTGCTGTCCACAAACGCTCTCCAAGAAACTTGACAAAGCTTGAACAGTTTTGTAATGAAGAATGGTCAAATATTGCCAAATCTAGGTGTGCAAAGTTTGTACAGCACTATCCCAACAGACTCACAGCTGTAATTGCTGCCAAAGGTGCTTCCACCAAGTATTAACTCAGGGGGGTGTAGACTTTCTATAGGCACTGTATATATATATATATATATATATATATATATATATATATATATATATATATATATATATATATATATATATTACAAGCATACCAGTAAATCATACGTGCTACTGTGAACCATCTAGTATTCACACATCCTTCACTATTTCAGATCCTTACACAAGTTTACGGTCAGGCCATCTGCTCCCAGCTGCCAATATTGTTTTGTCTGCAAATCCACCGTTTATAGCTGGTTTAGATTCACAGCTGAAATCCGTTCAGATACGTTGTGTCATTTAAACGAGAATCATTGTGTTCATTATTTCAGCTCGCACATTTTTTAATAGCGAGTTCTTTGAAAGTTCACCTCCCACGAAGGCCTGCTTGTTCTCCTGTTTTTTCACTTATCACTCACTCTTTTGTACTTACACTGACGCCCAAGTCTGCCAGTTGGCTGCCCTGCCAACATCATTACTCTCACTTACAAACAGTCTCCATGGCACAATGTGTGAGATTTTCTTACTACCAAACTAATTCTCCAAGGAAGTGAAGCTCATTTTTTTTTGCCCTATTTCCATAATTATCCATATTTATTTAAAAGGGGTTTTATCATGGAAATGATCATTTTGTGAATTTGAAGGAAAATCTAGATGGACTTTGTAGATTAAAATATATACACAACATAAATACCCACCTACAAATATTTGAAAGAGATTGCAACTGGTCATGGGTTTAATCTCCCTCAGTTGTAACCAAAAGCAAAGGGTTTAAAAACAACATTTGTTTTGTTATTCAAATAATCAGACTCAACCTTGACCTGTAGGCCAGCCCTTTTCTGGGGTAGGATTGTGATTTGCCCTTTATGCTTTTCCAGCCAACTGTAGAATGAAAAAGCTGTAATTTGTACTAAAACCTGTGATAAATCGAGGCAGTGTCAAAGTGCCAAAGAGAACAAATTAATCTACTTGGGCTCATTTAGGACATCTGTTCAACGTGACTTTGGCAGCATTTTTTCAAGCTAGCCTGTTGGAATAGAAAAACCAAAAGCACTATCAAGTTTTCCACCTAACCACAATCTTGTAGTACATGGTCTTGCGGCTCAGTTGTGTTTGCACATGTACAACACATGCTTTGGATAACTTGGACCAACTGCATGACCTACAGTATCAATATTCCAGCAAGCCATTTGGAAGTATATTGTTCTTATGAGAATGTCTGTTTATTTTGTGAACATTATCAATTTGAGTGCTTATTCTTCATAGTAAATGTATCTCTCTCTCTCTCTCTCTCTCTCTCTCTCTCTCTCTCTCTGTATATATATATATATATATATATATATATATATATATATATATATATATATATATATATGAGACAGAGCTACAATATTCCGTATAGGGAGTTAATAAAGAGTTTCCTTCACACAAATCACAAATGATCATTTTTATTTTATTTCAAAAAGCCCTTCTTCTGCTGAAATGTTTCTTAGCACAGGAAGAAAAAAATATATGTTTTGGATTTTATGAGCCAAAAGTAAATGTGTCTAATGAGCCACAAGGGAGCCCTCGGGATGACTAGAGAGACCAGGCTTTTAGCACTAGACTTTGACAAGGGGATCAGATTCCAGTCCCGGGGTCTGCAGCAATGTCAAAAACAAAGACAGAGAATGGTACGAGGCCCCAGGAGTCAGAGCGCTGTTGTCTGGAAATAGAAAGCAGAGCTAGCATGCAGACTTGAATGCAAAATGAATACAGGTTGAATAAAAAAAAAAACTGGAAACATTTTTCCTCAGCGTAATTCTCTTCCTGCTGAAAACAATAAAAACGCCTGGTCTGTAAAGTCCACAGTCATTATAATGTATAAATAAATTTATTAAAAAAAAAATAATAATTCTGTATGGGGGGCACTGATTACACATACTATGTTTTAAGTGATCTGATTGGCCGAATTAGAATTACATCACATACTAAATTAAAATTAGAACATGTACTAAATAATGCGTTATTGACCCGAATGGCCTCCATAAAAAGCATTAAAAATGCCGTAGTTTTAAACCAGGATGTGATCACTGAAACAGAAAATGATACAAAGTGAATTTCTAAACAACAAGAATAATACATTAGTTAAGATAACCTTACTAATTCTGAAAAATGTAAAGCTATGTAAATGGTCATTTAAATTGTCATTAAAGCTATTCAACATTTCTAAAGAAAATGCCTAATGCATGTAAAAGCATGTATGATTTCTTTTTTTTTATGCCCATAATGCATATATGCTGTAGACTGGATATGTTTTCATATTAACTATTAATGAATTATGCTACATGGAAGTAGGACACTGACACCCTTTTAATACTGTATTGACTGTGTGGAAAGCTCTGGGTAAATCATTTTTAGAATTTAACAGCCACCACACCACACATGCATTTACATACCTCTTGTACACTACCCCAGCACAACAGTATACTATATATACTGCCAGCGCTAATTACACTGTAGGGACACTTCATGTAAAGTGTTTCCCAAAAATGCAAGTGCCCACTACACCTCGAAACAAACTAGCCAATTTGTACCATGTTACAGTATGTATCTTCAAAATACGATTATTATGATAAATATAGTCTTCTTCTTGACAGTACAGTGTGTTAATGTTCTCTTTAAATAACATCTTCCTCTCCCACATAGCAGACGTCAGTTCAAAAGCGAATCCCAGGGGAATGGTATGTAGTTTACAAAACAGGCCATACACACTCCTCATTAAAAGTCAGGCAAGTGTGAGATGTAAAGGAGCCAAGGGCAGCTGTGAACCTTGCAAGGAATGGAAAAAAAGCACTACTTTGTTTCCAGCAGATATTGTGAAAGATATGAAAAATTGAATTATGTATAAACTAATATATTTCCTATTGAATTCCTATAAAGGGAGCATCAATTCAGGGTATAGCAAATAATTACATAATATTGATGATGTTTTATACCTTATTGATCAATTAATTAATGTTGGTGTTAGAGTTTGTTAAAAAACAAACAAGTAGTCTTTTAAACAACATTCATCATCATCATCATCAACATTCTGGAATTTTGTTTAAAAGACTACTTGTTTGTTTTTTTATCAACTTCTTAAAGCACAGTTTTTTTTGTATTCAGCCGATGAAGGACTTGTAGTCCGAAACGTCCTGATAATTGATTTGTAATCAATTATTCTACCTTTTTAAGTACCTGAAATATCCTTTTCTTTTTTTTCTTTTTTCTTATATATATATATATTATTTCACTTCATTTTAATTTAATAGTAATTCATATACATATTCATAGGTAATAACATTTAAATTAAAGACATTATAAAGCGTGACTAAAACAAAACAAAAATAGTGACATTACAAAGATTCAGCTAAATAAATCAAGAGGATAATTTAAGTGCTCATTTTTGTATTGTAAATAAAAAATAAACATTCCATCTTTTACATGCTTTGTATAATTCTAAAATACATAATAACTATTTAAACCTTAGAAGTGCCTAGGAGTTAAATGGGCAATGAAAAATATCCAAGGCTTTTAAATACTTTGGGTTTAATAGTCCCTTATGTTTTGTAATAATTGGTAATGAACAGTAAAGTCTGCCATCTTTAGATGTGTTGAAGGGCTCTTTGAAGAGTTGGTGTTATGAGGCAACCACGAAGCTGCATCAGTTTGCCTCCTTTGAAATGTAAAACTCTGACTAGACCACCAAGAAGCTCTGAGCGGGGCAACTGATGTTTGCTTAAATTTTTGCACAGCATGCCTACCAATATTTATGACTCCAGCTCGAGTCAATGGAGTTAATTCATAAATATTGGTACCCTAACCCTTAACTCAGTTAATTCAACAGATTTTTAACTTGGTAAGAGGTATCATTGCCATGTAAATATAGTGTATCAAACAATATTTATAACACTTAATACATTGGTAAATAACATAGACAGTGTTTACATGGACAAGTCATGACAGTTCTCCTCACGATGTTTTGATTGTACTTCTCAGGAATTCCATTTCCATGTAGTTATGATTTAGGATGACAAATCGGGCCGTGACAATGCACATTACTGGAGTCATAGTGATTTAGGGGAGGGGATATTTAAATGTTCTGTCTGCATACTAATTAGAGAAAGAACAACTTTTAATATCTATCTATCTATCTATCTATCTATCTATCTATCTATCTATCTATCTATCTATCTATCTGTCTGTCTCTCTCTCTCTCTCTCTCTCTCTCTCTATATATATATATATATATATAATCAAAAAGAAAAAGGTAATGTAGGTACACAAAAATGTGAATAATTGATAAAAAAAAATCTATTATATCAGGACGTTTTGAACTACAAGTCCTTCTTTTGCACATTTTGGTACACAGCAGTTATATATATATATATATATATATATATATATATATATATATATATACTAAAATGTAAATCATTTATTTTCATCATGATATTGTTTACATTTTTATCTGGTTTTACTACTTATATTGCATATAAATATGGTATTTAAAGAGATTCATTTTTGACCTTCTAATTACCGGCAATTAAATAATAAGTAAAATTACGAAGCCTTTTTATTGGTTCTTTTTGCTATTTATTTTTAAATGTTTTTTGTATTTCTGTGTTACAGTGCTTTTGACCTCAGTTCAGGAGCTGCTCATGTGTTGTAGTTTCTGTTACGATGTTTTTGAGTTTCTGCCATAGGCATACCAGTGAACAGGTATGACGTTTATTTTTCTATTGCTAAAATACAGAGCATTGACCTAGATGGCACTGGCTATCCGAGGATAGAAAAAAGCTTGTAATTTAAAGCTATTTACTTTTTACAAAATATAACACTCATTTGACATTGCTTTCAATTCATGGTCAATGGTCAACACAGTCCAACTATTCATAACACTAAAGCACTGTGAACCACAGAGGGAATTATTGAGCAAAGATCTTCCTATCACATCATAACATTTAATAGCTATATTCATAGCCTGCCACATTATATTACTGTACATTAAGAGTAGGATTGCAGCAGGGGTGAAATATTACTTTTGATTTCATCGCTTATGATTTAAAATGAATTAGGGTATGCAAATGCAGACATTTCATGAAGCCTAATTGCCAGCCATACTTAAATGTATGCCGTTTATCAATCTGACACTAAAATGCTGTTAAAGTTTGTGTTTCAAATTAATTTTTATTTGCAGAAAAATTCTCTGAGACATAATCACTGTCTCACTGTCTGTCTGCATGTTACACTTTTATTTGTTTTGTGTAGAGAACCTTTTGAAACTTGCTAAGGACATTGTTTAGCATTAGTTACTCAGTTATCTTAATCTGGCGGGATACAGCAGTATAATTTATCGAGGCTATCTGTCCAACTATCTGTCTGTATTTCACACTTACATTTTTTTTACATATTTTTCTAGTTATGATTAAACTTGACAAGGAAATTATATAGCACAAGTTATTAAGAGAATCATAATCTGGGAGTATATGGAGGCATCTGTGTGTACGTTAAACTCAAACGTCTACATGCGCATACAAAGGATGCAAGTCATACTTTTTGGTGTTACTGATGGCTCTGTTTTTGTATTTACAGCATGGCAGGGAATGAACGTCGCTGCCATGCTTGTTGTCTATTATATCTTGTGAACAGTGTACCTGTCAATGTCGCATTAAGAGCATTTGATATCACAAATGGGCCAATCATCAACAGATTGGCTGTGTGTTGAATGTATCCTTGGTGATAGATCTAAAGAATTGCTGTGCTGGTTATGTGGATCCAAAGACAGTGGTCCATAACAACCTTTAACAGAATAAAAAGAAATGTATGTAACTACACTGCAACAACATAGTAATTACACAAAGGTTCCAATGGAACCACATCTTTAATTGCAAAAAGAAAAATGTTGACAGTTGTTAGAAAGTACACTGTACAGTATTTACTCATGTGGTTGTGTAAGTTACCACATATGCAGTTACAATGTCATTACAGTGTAGTTAGAGATGCTTAATGTAAAGTATTACCCAATAAATTGTTCAGAACAATGATCTTGCTAGTTTGATACTGAATTGGTTTGTATTACTCTGAGAACATTTGTCCTTGCCTTTGCATTTTAAAACAGGGCTTAGTAAGACGCGTCGCCAATCAGTGAAGACAAAAAATAAGATGCGATATGTTACTCAATTTACTTCTGCTGTAAGATATTTAAATGACTCTTAAATCACTTAGATTATGTGGCATCGGAATTTTGACACAAAGCCAACACCGATACAATAATTCTTCCAACATTATCAAAACTAACAAGTAAGGCAGTCCTGATGAATGCTAATCATGGTTGGTGAAACTAGTGAAAGTGATGCAGTATTTAAAAAAAAAAATACACAATATTTGCATCTTCATTTTGGCTTTAAGTGCATACAGTTAAAAGCTAGATGGCTCTAATAATGTGTGTGAATGAAAGACTAAAAGGCTTTAAAATATTGCATTAGCTTACAATTTTAAATAGTCTGTAGGTTAAAGCAGACGTAATTAATGATTCATGATATCTTGACAAGTGATGGATCAACCTTGTCTGGAAGGCTAATGTGTTTTTTTCTATCAATACACACAAAGGCTGTCTATACATTGCGTTTTAAAAAAACCCTAGCTTAATAAATTTGATCGACATGCATTAAAAGCATGTTCCTTATTGATGGGGTTACCTTGAACAGTTAAGGATCTTGAAGTGAAACAATACCAAAATACTAAGCTCCAAATGTTTAACGAAATGTTTCTGGAACATATTAGGTCTGGAACCTTTTTTAGTGTCTAATTCTGACGAGTGTCCAAATCACTCTATTAGAGGAATGTATTTGTATTTGCTTTAATGTTTTGGATTAAAAGATCATCAAATGTATTTGTTGAACAACCAGGGTTCTAAATGTGATCTATGTTTCGGATCAGCTGACTGAATGGGCGGCAGTAAAGTTGAATTGTAATCCTATTTTATCACTCACTTTATTGGGACAATTGTCCAAAGAGGACCTGTCACTGGGGGCTCATGGTTACGCCTACAAGCTTATAGTAAATCAGAAAGACCTGTGGTGAGCTAATCCTGTAAGTTTTTCTGATTCGCTATTCAACATGATCCCAAAAATATGGCAGTTATCATATTAAAAATACAATTAAGAGGTTTCATTGTTTCGATGAAGAACCCAAGACAGCTTAGAAAACATTTTGATTTATTACAGCATGTATAAGAAAAAAAAACATGAGAGAAAGAAAGTTATAGCAAATGGACTAACTATAATATTAATAGCCCTGCCTGTTAGATTTATGAGTGTTCCGTACTCTGAAGGACACAATGCTTATGAATGCAAGATTGCCCCTGAGAATAATAATAAAAACAAATCTACATGTAATGTGACATGTAAATCTGTCTCGATATGTCAAATACTATACTCCAGGTTGTACATTAACAGCATGTTGCAGCTTATCAGCAGGTAACTTTAATTAAATGATCCCATTGTGTTGTGACAAATAACTCAGGAAAGATTGCATACTGTTTGTTGAAAACTCTTTGTAATGCTTGTGGCTGTTTAGTTTATTTATTTTTTCTCGCTGAACAGATCAGGTTTATTCCTTTAAGCCCTTTGTGTGTGAGTTAATACAAAATGACTCAAAACATTGGTATTTGAATATATTTTAAAGAGCCCACAGCTCTAGGAGACAAGTAAAGGATGACAGTGTTTTGGTGAACAGCTAGTTTGCATTCCCTTTGACGGCTGTCAAGCAGTGGAACAGATAGGCAGGGGCTGATTTAATTTCTTTCAAACATACAACTAATGTTTCCAACTGATTTTATTTAGCAGGATTCCTAATCCTAAATAGTGCAATTTGAGGTGAGTTTGCAGAGACACAAAATCTGTGGAGTAGCCTATTCAAAATATGAAATTAAACAGATTATAGGAGCTTTAATACACATGTTTCGACCAGTGAAAAACAGGAGATGAGCTTCTACATATAAATACATCACTAAGTGGTAAAACTCATATCTTTAAATTGATGCTTCATATGCTGCAAATCTTTTAATGTTGCAAGAGGTAGTGCCCTGGGCTTCCACTGTGTAGAGAATCGGGTTTACTTCTAGGTTGGATATTTGCTATTAAAAAGAAATAAATAAATAAAACATAAAAAAACAAACAAACTTTACTTTAAAAAGTTTAATTTGTTTTTTAATGAATAACTTTTTTTGATCAAAAAGGAGTTTAAGACGATATTTAAACACAACATATTCCAGCCACATCCTGAAGAAAGAGTTACTGAAGCTGACGTGAAGTGATCTTTTCATGTGTAGAACTGATAGAAATGGTCATGCAGGTGCAGATACTCCCAGGGCAGGTATTTTAAATACTGACTGATTTTTATTACATAAGAGTAGATGTTATTTACTTCATGCTAATATTGGACTGGGCTTAGATAAAATGCACCAAGAAAAAATGAGATAATAGTTGTGGGCACCAACCAAGAAGTATCTTTCCTGTAATATATAAGCCTTCACCGTTTTTTCTCAAGGTAATGTGGATTTTGGCCCGATGTTGATGCTGGCTCTGAGGATCATGCGCCTCCTTATTGCCTTAGCATGGCAACTGTCTGCAATGAGCTGGGTGGGGCAGTTCGCAGGGGTCATCAGGTGGGCATTTTTCAGTTTGCAAGTCAGTTGAAGCTGTGGATGTTGCTGGAGCATTTTTCACTCGACAACCTGTCTCTGGATAATGTTACAAGTTAATCAGTATATTTTTAATTCATGTTTTTACAAATTTGTATAGAACTGACAAATGTTAGTATTCATTCCCACTGGTATGACTTTTATATTTATATATCTGAAAATGTAATCTTACCTGTACAGATTCAAATACTAACTAAATCGCAGATCACTAAAACTGATTTCACTGATGGCTTTCAATAGGTTAACCCTTTGCAGTCCATTTATTAAGTGTGCGTCAGGCATGTCAGGTCCAATTTATTTTCACACACGCAGCTAATTTTAGACGCACTGTCTAAAAGTATTTTTTCAAACGGGTTTAAATGGCCCTGCATATCAACAAAGCATTCACTAGGCATCTCCAGCCCCGCCCCACCCTTTCGTTCGCTATTGCTTTCACATATGCTAAGAAATAAATAATAATAATAATAATAATAATAATAATAATAATAGTCGATCAATCATCTCCTGATCACTCGTTTTATCACCAAACTCCTCAATAATGCGATCCAAGTCATTATTTTATTACTATAACATCTCAAAAAAGCTCTGCAAATGTCCGTGATAGTCTCTGTGCGCTGGTTCAGTAACGGCCAGCTTGTTTCCTTACGACCGCCCCTATGTGATGCCAGGGGCAAGTATGACTAATCATGAGATACGCCTTTCTTTTTTTTTTTTTTTATCGGCTTGTCTCGGCTCCTGTCGCTTCCACTCGGCCATTGAATGGTTTTCTCGGCTTTTGCAGGAGAAAAAACGACTAGAAAACCATTTTTTGCATTTTTTTGATGATGTTGGACAGTGTCTGACAATGGACCGGATAGGAATAATTGCAATGTCGGACCAGGTCCGAAATAGGACCGCAAAGGGTTAAAGAATGCAAGGACAAGTGATTGTCTTTGGTACAAGATACAGGTTCAAAATACTGAAGCAGTTAAAAAATATATGGCGCTGGGTTTTCTAACATTTTTAATCTCCAGGACATGAGCCTGAGTTTAGCAGGTTTTTTGTTGTTGTTTTTTGCCAGGTTAAGGTCAAAGATGACAGGAATTTTAGTTTCAGGGGTTGACATGACATTTCAGTAAGCTAAACTGTCACAGTGTATACTTTTATAAAGAAATTACACGTCAGAGGTTATACCATGCTACTTTGACAAGAATGTGTGATTCTGAGAAGAAATAATATATGAACACTTGTCAGCAAAAACTTTAATGAACGTTTAGTACAACTCGGGTAAGCACACCAGTTTAGGCATCTGAAAATTAATTTAAGGAAAGCACTTAAAACATGAATGATTTCAGAAAAGAGATTGCACTGTTGAATATCGCTTTCTGTGTGGACACTGCCATATTGTTTTTTGTTTCAATAGGAAGGATATTTGTTCTTCATTTTAAATATCCTACTCTTATTTAACACTGTGTCTTAACCAGCTAGGACCTAAGACCGTAGACACAAGTGCTTCACATGAGCTTGTCATGATATCCTTCCAGACCTCAACCAATGCAACACCTGCACCAGCGAGAGTGTGAAGTCTGTCCCCAGTACTATCAGTACTATCAGTGTTATCAACCAAGCCAGCACCTGGAGCCAGGCCTTCAGAGCCACCACTAATTATTATCCTCTGCTTGGCTATTCATCATATTTTACATTTCCACCTATGAATGTGAAAAAATGCTATATTTTTCATTTGATTTATTATCTGAAAAGTTTCAGGATGTTCCCTAACTAGAGGCTCTGTGTTGTATCTTTCATCAGCTCATAAGCATGCCTCAGGTAATGATTTTTCTGGAGACTTGAAGATGAGAGGATAATCTCACTTCTGACCCACAAGCAGTGACTATAGCTTGAAATCTACTATGAGTGCGAATATGAACTAAAAAAGCACATACAGTATAGTTTACTAAAAACAGTCAATTCTTTTAGTAGTAAAGCTTGATTCCTCAGTCATAATCAATGCAGGATCGTTATCTGATGGGTATGTTCTTCAACATTGTTTACATCGCCTACATGAGGGTAAACTCAGTCAACAAGAAACTGTAATTGTTTACGAGTCCCCTGCAACCAGGAGACTAGCTGCAATAAAAAAAGCAAGCTGCAAATGAAAGGATGACAAAGCTGTATTCACACACCTGCCATGGAGCATTCCACCCTGGGAGCTTTCATTACTTTGCACTGCAAAAACAACAACTGGAGAAAGGCATGGACCCCTATCGTTTCCCAGCAGGCAGCTTGACTGAGTGCTCAACCAGAGCTAATAAAGTCCTGTATCATGCCTAAATGTTAAAGACTCTGACACTGCCTTGCTCTAGTATAACTCGGCACTGACCTCACAGACATAACATATAGCGTTCATTCTCAACTCTGCTTGTAAAAAAATAGAAAATGATAAATGAAGAAAACCACAGGATTCAATTTAACAAGAGCTACATGCAGTTTCAGCTTGATGAACACCCTCTACAGAGTGAGCTCCATGTACCTCTGGAAACTAATGTCCAAAATATGGGAACCAGTGCGGCTAATTACCACTAAAATTAATCACATAGTTCTATGGTAGACCCTCCTACGACTGCCGTTTTATGACACCTTTCCTTTTCCTATTTTATAGTGCTAATCAATCAAACTTCCATTCATGGCAGGACTAGAACATTGTCATTTTAAATGAGCTCTACTTCTTTACAGAAAGTTCAATACCAGATACTGCACAACATTCAAGATGTTTTATATTTATGAAATATCCTATTACTAATTAGTGGAAAATATTTTTTGTCTGATGTGTAGATTTAAGATGGTAAGGACCACTTATTGATTGTGGATTGCCGGATTATATTTTGTTTACGCATATCTGATGGAAAATAAACCATCGCTGATTATTGATGGTCCTTCTATACAGCTTCCTCTAACACTCTTGTTGCGTTGTCATACCTTTTTCTAATTAAAAAAAGACGCTACAAAACATTCTGACCTATCCAATCTCTGAAACTCCTGACAATAACCCTAAGCTCTCAAAGATGAACTAATGCAGCTATCTTGCATTTGCCTGAAAGCTCATAGTCCAGGCTCCCCTGAGAGGAAATCCCACCCCCTCCTGGGAGCCCCCACTGAAGAACTCTGGCATCAGTTTCTCATAAACAACTTCTTCATGTTTCCTGTGAGAGATACTAAATACAACAGGCCTTCATGCCCAGGAGACTGTCGGCCTACAGTGCTTCCCCTGACACTTAATACTTGCGACCCTCACAAGTGAGGAGAGGGCTTCTTTTTCAGCTGTTTTCATTCTGGAAAATGAAAAAATTGCTGGAGGCAATTAGCTGCATGCAAACAATTCTCAGTTAAAGCCAGTTAAAAGGCCAACAGTAAGACTTGTTGGATTTGATGAAAGTGCCAAGAGGCAGTTCCTGTAAGGGGAGTAGAGAACAGTTTGATAAACCTGGCGTGGAGCAACCTCACCCTCTCTTAACTGGAGTCCCCCAAGGGTCAGTCTTGGGTCCTCTCCTGTTCTCTCTCTACACCCACTCTCTATCTACCACACTCTCTCCCTCTTCCTCCGCTAAGAACCTTGGAGTCACCCTGGACCCCTGCCTCTATTATTCCCAGCACATCTCCACTCTGGCACGCACTTGCCGATTCTTCCTGAGCAACATCCGAATCACCAACTATGCTACCCAGCTCCTGGTCCAGGCCCTGGTACTCTCCCGCCTAGGATACTGCAACTCCCTCCTGGCTGGCCTCCCTGTGTCCGCCACCCGTCCACTCCAGCTCATCCAGAACTCTGCTGCCCGTCTGGTGTTCTCTCTGCCTCGCTTCGCCCACGCTACTCCACTACTCCGCTCGCTCCACTGGCTCCCGATCACCGCTCGCATCCAGTTCAAGACTCTTGTACTAGCCTACAGATGCCTTGACCAGACTGCACCCAGCTACCTCCAGACCCTCATCTCTCCCTACACCCCCACTCGACCTCTCCGCTCCGCCTGCACTAGAAGACTGGCTCTACCTCCGCTACGCTCCCCTGCCTCCAGAGCCCGCTCCTTCTCCACCCTTGCTCCGCAGTGGTGGAATGACCTTCCTACAGATGTCAAGACTGCCCAGTCCCTGACCACATTCCGGCGCCTCCTTAAGACTCACCTCTTCAAATAGCACCTGTAGAACTCCTCTGTTTGTATCCTGGGACACTATCACCCTTCATTTAAATGTGCTTTATTTTGCTCTTATCTGCCCCCTATTTTACTGCATTTAATCCTGTACTTCAGAATACTGTAATCTGCCAAGTGTTTAACCTGTAGTATTTTGTATTTAATCATATCCTGATGTAACTATCACTATTTAATCATATCCTGATGTAACTATCACTATTATCTGCTGTATTATTGAATTGTGGTTTGTCACACTTGAACAAAAGTTATTGTATTTATTGCTCTTATTGTATTACTTGTATTGTAACACTTGAAATGTATTTGCTTACGATTGTAAGTCGCCCTGGACAAGGGCGTCTGCTAAGAAATAAATAATAATAATAATAATAAAATTAATACTAGGAACATTAACAACGTGTATTTTTGGTTACAGCAAATGTACATGTTTGGAATTGTGGATATTTTGTTTTTAATCAAGCTACGGGCCAAATTCATTGACCCTTTAACCGGGAAAAGGTATTTTTGGAAATATAAATGTATGCAATAAACCTAGATAGTAAGGATCAATTTTGATTTGATAAACACATCATCAATGATGAATCAAAACTATGTTTATTGAATAGATTTGTATTCCTAAAACCCTTTACCCAGCTAAAAGTTTACTGAATTGGGCTGTTAGAAATATTGGGAAAACTGGATGGATAACATGGTCATAAAAGTACCAGTACTTAATATGTAGATGAAAGTATTTTTCTTAAACACACAAAGAAGTGGGCGATACATGTCACACATTTGTTTAATATACATTTTGTACATTTTCCTGCAAGCATGAAAAAATAATACAAAAGATTGAAAACAGTAAGAAAGGTGTTTTAAACCTGAAACAAAATCAATTCTGAACAAGTCCTGGTGCACTTCCCTGGTCAATTGAGCTTGCATTCATTGTTGAGGTACTGATTATTGATCAGTACAAGTCTCAATCTCCCCTCACTCAGCTCCTGATTTGAACCACATACAGATTAGAAAATTGGTTGCTGTTTCTTAAAAATACCTAATGCAGTGCTACTTGGTTGCCTGATTGCAATTGCAGCCTTTTTGTCTTGTTGGGGACCCACTGTCATGCCCCTTCAAACTCTTTGCAACTAACTAACAGCTAATCATTCTCTTCCTTACATACTGCACAGCCAATCACCTTCTATGTCACAGCTCAGCTCCTTTGCGCCTTAATCTCAGTTTAATGGACATGTACTATGTAAATAAATGTAATCTAAGGGTAAAAGGAACATATAAGGTGGTGTATTTGCACAAATTGTGATTTTATTTTACCTTACTAAACTTGTCATCATTACTGCACAGTGGAAAATACCTAATGAAAATGTCCCAACCCTGTACTGCATGTTTCCCAGCTTGTCACGACCTTGTAGTGCTGCACAATGCAATATTAATGCAATTCATAAATATTTACATGGCTTTCAAACACATTATTAATAAATGATAAGGTATTTGATAATGTTACTGTAGCCGAAGAGGATGGCAGAGTAATCAAGTTAAATAAGAGAAAGAAAACAAAAAATAATATTGTGATTAAGAATTTTCTTAGGATTTTATTTTCTGAAATAAAGTAACAGAGAAACTATTATTTTGATCTACAGTGGGTTTTTTTTACATTTATTTAATTTGTGTTGATTCCACATCTTCTGGTTTTTTTTTGTGTTTATTTATCCATCACCCATAAATGTTGGAAACATACTTTATATAATGTTACATACATATAGCAGTGCTAGTCAATTTGTGCAAGAAAACAAAAACATGCAGTCAGTGCCTTCCTGTTGGTTAGCTGCTGGTGTAATATGCCTTTTTGAAGCTGGGAAGGTTGATACAACATGGCCATTGCAGAGGACAGATCAATACTTGGCAAAGAGCCCATACAAAATCAGGCAAACTACTTAGGCAGGCAAAATGCCAGACTAAAGAAATGTCAAGAAAATCAATTAGAACCCAAAGAAAGAGCAAAAGAAAGCTAAGTAGAAATAAAACCTTCATAAGCATGTTTTTGAAAATCAAAAGACATTTTAAAGATATTTCCATTTTATCTTTAATTCAGAAGATTTAGACACCACCCCACAACTTAAAATTAAGTTGTTTTATTGATAGGATCTTGCCCTTTACTTCAAACTTCAGTAATATGACAAAACTGTTTTCTTCAGTGTTATCCACTGTGTGAAAGTGTTCTACAATCAAGTACTACTGTTTACCTATAATTTGTACATATTGAGGGTTTTAGGGACAGTTGCGTGGTTGAGGGATGATTGCCTGCTGATTTGGTCAAAGCAATCAAAACTGAGAATAAAGTGTTTGGCTATTTAGATATTGTAAGTGACCTGCTTTGGCTGTTGTCCTATAAATTGTTGTTCAATACATTGTGGTGTTAGCCAGCCTTAATTAAAGTGAAATTGGTCATACCAATAGAACCCCTTTCCCTAAAAGCATTCAGTGACGTGCCTTTTTGCCCATGGTGATTTTTAAGCCATGTGGGATATGCCATTAACAACATGTACAGTAAGTATATTGTGATACACTAAGTATAACGCAAATGTACTGTATGTTCAGTTGTTCTCCTGTTCATGTAATTGCTTGGTGTTCTTTGCCTACATGCTGTTGGTCTGAAACAATTCCCATTCAGAATATTATATTTTGACAGTGATGCATGTGGAAAGTAATTTTGGTGGAGTGCTGAAATATGATGTATGCTACAGTCAATGAAATGACCACCTGGGAAAATGTAGTAAAGAAATCCTTTAGATCACTAATGTATTTAGGAAATTGCTCTTTCAGACATCCTCAGAATCGACTAAATTGTTTATGTAGTATTTATTTTCAAGAAATTGTTACTTGTGGGGCCTTAAATAGCATATATCCAGGTGTGACAAGTCTGTATGGTTTCTAAAATACAATAGCATTGGGTTAAATCATGATGATGAAGATGGATCTTCCTTCTTTCTAAAACAATAGGCTGGTAATCCATGTTAAGGTTGTGATAGAATGTGATGATTATGAAGAAGCGGAAACATTGGCCTTAATCATATCTCTGACAGGGACCGAGGGACTTCTTGGTACATGGGAAGAACACATTATTTATTTAATATTACAAACCTTGTGCAGGTGTCATAACTTGTAGTAACCATTCTTACTTTATTGTTGTTCTTGGGGTACACAAATCACACAAACATATTTGAAGTACAGTAAATTTAATTGAGATGTTGCTAAATCAATTGCCCCCCTCCCCTTTACCACAAATATGAATTGTGAGTGAGATGTAGTTGCCTATTAGTTGGACATTTGGTATTGGTTTTGAAAAGGTGATAAGTTAATGGCATTTAAGGTACAGAGGTATGACCCTGAGTATCAATTCAATATAAAGTATGATTTATCTTTGGCCTTCAATTTTATTTGGCGCACCCATTAGTCATAATTTAGAGAGGCAAATACAATTGTTCCCCCTTTCTACTCTAGGAAACAAATGCTTAATTGCGTGCTAATGATCACTGTGTTAGTTGTGTAAATTAACACAAAGCTCCATATGCAGGGATCTTCTACTGGGTCAAGTCCACGTCCAATGCTTTACATGCAGTGTACTGTATAGATTCAATAGAAGGAATGCATTGAGGGAAATAAATGCAACCCAGTTACTTAAGTCTTTAACTCCGACTCACAAAGAATAACAGTACTTATATATCAAACAAATATTAAAGTCCTCTTATTATATAAAATTTTGTCCATACTAGTTTGCACATTCACTTGTGTTAACTCATCATATTTTCTTGGCTGAATGGTAGTACAAAAGCAAATAACACATGTTATACTGTAGCTTTAAACAAAGTCACACTCATTAGTCATTATCAAAATTATAGATGCTGCTATCCATCTCCTTCCATATTCACACAGCTTACAGCATTTTGAAAAGCTCCTGAGACAGAAATATCCTCAGGACCAAACTGGAGTACTCCTTTTCTGATGTTAGTCAGTATTTATCCTTTGGTTTCCTTTTTTCTTTACAAATCACTGTTTACTCGGGTACTCAGGCTAGAAGTATTGATTTTGTTCCTTCGGCAAGGAAAAAAAAGAAAAGGATTCAAGAGGCCTAAGTGATAAATGTTGGATGCAGTCATTGAGTCAGTCCCACTTTGACTGAACACTACCTTAGGTTGGCAAAACGGCCATTCAAAATGCTGAAGGGCATTTTGGCCACAGCAACAACAGTGTAATTTGAGAAAGTGGAGCCTTGGTTTCTCGTTACTGTGTATGTCTTGTGATGTTTACAAAACATAATATTGCATTCCTAAGAATTCCACTGATACTGCTCCACTGTACATTTTCTAAGAAACCAGCTCTTGTTAAATGCATTAGGATAACCATTTATTATTTAAGATGCTTTCATGGGGCTAGAGCTTAAAAGGGTTAATATTATAAAACTCCCTCCCTCCAGCACCATATAAGGACCATCTCACCATTAGGAGCACTCTGTTAATTCCTTTCAATTTGGAGATCTCTAATAAGACCATTTTTGCAGGTTACATGTAAAGTGCCTTGGCAAGTCACTTGGATGTATTTTTATGATAATCACTAAATACAAATTGACCTAATGGTCTCATGAAAATGGTATTCATGTGGTCCATTCTAATTTAGGTGTATATTACTGGAATACAAATTGTACAATAAAGTATCTTTCCTATGGCTCATAAAAACATGGTCAGACAGCTCTTGTTACCAATTCCTGATAATGCTGATTCAGTGTACAGTTACCGCACATCTTCCAAATATATTTAATAAGACAAGATGTTGTGTAGGATTCCATTAGGAGATTTGTTTGCTCTGTGCATTTAGAACTTTTTTTTGTTCTGTATGTGAGGCAGGGGGTGGTATCTTTATCAAATCGAAGAACTGGTTCTGTTTAAAAAGATAGAGATTTTTTGTGGTTTTAAATGAAATCAATTCTAAGAGTCACTCTCTTATACCACAGCATACATTTTGATTTCTGATTTACTTTATGTTGCCAGACCTCCCTGAATGACAAATACTAATGGAATGGCTGTCGTGATTCTGGGGGTTGCAGCACCTCTCTATCATCTAATTTGTTGTATTTCTATTTATTTTTATTTTACTATACCAGAAAGCACTCACTTCAGACTCCCATCATGATGGATTCTTCCTTGGAAAATTCAAGTGATGATTCTGGTGAAATGACAGCCCTAGAACTTGTACCATCTTCATCTCTTTCATTCCTTCTTGAATCTCAAAATAAAACTCCTGCAAAGCTCTGGCCCAATCTCCTGGGATACCCGTCAAAATACCTGCCGTTTTTTTCTTGCCTTCTTGCTCTCGCCACAGCACTCAAATCGCAACAAAATAGAAACCGAAAGAGATGTACTTCAAAGACTGACCCCTTTCAAAATTACTTAAACACTTAAATCAGCTAAAAGTGCCTATTTCTGCAAATGAAAACTCATGAACCTCTGTTCAAACTCATGTGCAAAACAACCATGTAATACTTCAGTCATTGCAGGCAGACTTTCTGAAACCTGTCAAAGAGCAACAAGACAGCAGCTACCTATTCACTCAAAGCAAGCACAACAGCGCTTGATGTTGCACAACAGTGTGAATGTTTTTGTTTCTTGTAAGGATTGAAAGTGTTATAGTTGTGTAATAGAATTTCAATGATTCAGTAACGTGGTCTTGGCAAGGGGAATACCAAATTGCAGCATAAACCTGGATTATACAGGACATCAGTGGCCAAACATGAACTGTGGGTCAGTTGAGGTCCATTCCCCACTGTACTTCTGTGAAAACTGAGGTCAGGAGGTGTTATATATTGTCTTAAAATAGGAAGTTGTCAGATGTCCGCGAGCATACACTACTATAAAATTATTCTGAGGTCAGAATACATTTTATTCAGATGACAGCATACTTTGTAATGAAAATCACATAGCTAGACGGCTACAGAGCTGGCTGCCAGGATGAATCTGTTTTCTCTGCAATGGGTATTTGAATTATACAGGGTCAGATGATACTGTTGTGTGAGGGATGGGGGGAGGGTGGGGGGCTACTTGAATATTACATTTCTTGAACAAAAACATAAGCATCAGTGATCCAGGTATACAGTATATCAGAGAGACTTTTTAATGTAGCATTATGAGAAAAAACCTTCCATCTTGGCCCTTGAGTACTTATTGTGGTCTAGTATGGTGCAGTGAGCTAACCCTATAAGTGACATTCAATGTGATAGCAGTGGCACTCACCATTATAAAATGAATAACAAATCTCCCAACACAAAATACTGCCAAAATAGTCCGGTGTTTATCTTACGTGTTCACAGGCATTTCTGCAATAAATTTTTTGATATGTCCCTGCCCTGCATCTGAAGGCTAGTAGCCTTGTACTGTACATAGTTCCGTGTGACGACCCAGCTTGATAAACTTGGTGCTGGCCTGCAAATTAAAGCCCATACTTCATACTTGTGTGAAGTAATTCATTCCCAACTGATTTATTTTATTATATGCACATGTCGTCTCGGGTTTAATATACGCAGACATTACAAAAAAAAAAGAAAAAGGACATTAAAATAATAACTGCATTAACACAATTAAAGAAAAGTCAGTTTCCCTTGATTTACTAACCCTTTTTACCTCCCACTTTTCATGGATTGGCCAGCTTTAACCAAATAGCGCCAGCGTCCATTGTTTGGTCTGTTCAGAATCACAACATGGGAGGTATGGCAAGACGCAATGCAAGCGCTATTGAAGTTACACGTTGCCTTCCATTTTGTTTTTACATTAATCAAAACTGGGCCTGTGTACTTTTACATTATCCTTATACACAGAACACTGTTAGATTTTTAAAAAAATGTTGGTCCTTCAAAGAAGGAACATATATTTTTTGTTTAAATGGTACTTACAGTATAGAGGGGGCCTATATCAGGGTTAACTTACAGTCTTTTTCCGTGTAATTAGTTTTCCAGAATGTGTGTGGCCTTTCGCTGACTCGGAGGAATGTTCTCCTGGCTCTATGAGAGCTGGCTTTTCAGTGTAATTAAAGGAAATGCGTGCCTGGGCTAATTACATTATTAATTTTGACATCAGAATAATGATTTAGCATTTAAGCATACTGAATTTCATCACAGCAGTGATTAAAGGTTATACTTTGCAAGCCCCTACAGATCATCTAAGAAATGCCCATTATATATAATTAGCCTATCTGATGTTGGAATTGAATGTTACCAGATTCAACTGACAGGATATTAATAAATTAGTTTTTCTTGGCTTACTTGCAATGTTTCTCGCGGCTTTTCTCCTTTACCACACACACAACTAATTTCAAATCACAGCAGAACATACTTGAAATAGAAGACAGTATATTTAATACATAACAGTTTATAGGCAAGGACACATATTTCAGGAAGTTAATCGTGGGATTTATGGTTTAGAACCTCTTAAGGAGTAATTGTGCTAGGTGACTGACAGTAAATAAAGAAACATACGCCTTTGAAAAATTCAGATACTGTTCCAAAATGTGGCAATGGTGGTTAAATGATGTGCCATTTATATTGGTACATTTTTTTTTTACATCTTTAATCTGTAATTGTCATGCAAGATCAATGTATGGATAAACACCCTGTTTAAAAGAAACACATTTCTGTCAGTTTTACGCTTGAAGCAAAGCTGATCCTGCAATGAAAGAGCAAGTCCAGAGACTTGCATCAACAAAAATAACTGGAACTGAGCAAATATATTGAACCGTTTTACAGCTATTAACAACCATTATCACGTGTAGTTATAAAGTGGCAACATCTGACTAAAATGAAACCAATACATTTTTGTTGTTCGTGGCGATTAACAAGATGATACTGAAATTCTGGGGTAATGACATCGTATTCACCATGTGAGGGAATTTCAGGTGCACAGCCACCTGTTGAATGGTAGTAATTTAGAATGTAAACCGTTTTCTCTTTATTGTTGGGCAGAGTGATCAGAGAAAACAATTGTCAGTGAATGGATGTTTTTTTGCTTTTGACTAAACTTACTGCAATGTTCTTTTTTGTATTGATTGAATTGATATCACTATGTAACACAATGTTTGTTCCTGGGTATTAAGTGTTATTTCCTAATTGCTTATGCCTCAAAAGTATAGAAAATGGCTATTATTCCCCACAAACTTTGCTTTTGTGACCAAGACAGTGATATTTTGAAATTTACCTATTTCCAATGAGAAAACGGGCGAATTTGTGTCTTTTCGTTCACATAAAGTCAGAAAAAAACAACATATGAATCCAAATTAACATGTATTTATACTAAAGTAATACAAAAATGACTACAAAAGATTTAGAAGTGAGTAGTTTTTCGAGATTTACGATTATACTGTAAATCACTTTCACGAATCAGCCCCCAAATGTAGTCTCCCATCATGTTCTCGTTATACTGTCCTTGGTAGCGGCATTCAAAGTCCAGTATATCCTGGTGGAAGCGCTCGCCTTGCTCCTCCGAGTACGCTCCCATGTTCTCCTTGAATTTATCAAGATGAGCATCATATGGACTTTGAGGGACATCCTACAGCCCATTGTGCCGTAGTTCTTCACCAGAGTCTCAACCAGCTCCACATAGTTTTCGGCCTTGTGATTGCTCAGGAAGCCCCGAACCACTGCGACAAAGCTGTTCCAAGCCGCTTTCTCCTTACTAGTGAGCTTCTTGGGGAATTCATTGCACTCCAGGATCTTCTTTATCTGTGGTCCGACGAAGACACCGGCTTTGACCTTTGCCTCAGACAGCTTAGGGAAGAAGTCTTGAAGGTACTTGAAGGCTGCCGACTCCTTATCTGGAGCTCTGACAAATTGTTTCATAAGGCCCAATTTGATGTGCAGTGGTGGCATCAGCACCTTCCGGGGGTCCACCAGTGGCTCCCACTTGACGTTGTTCCTCCCCACAGAGAACTCAGTCCGCTGTGGCCAGTCCCGCCTGTGGTAGTGCGCCTTGGTGTCCCTGCTGTCCCAAAGGCAAAGATAGCAGGGAAACTTGGTAAAACCGCCTTGGAGACCCATCAGGAATGCCACCATTGCAGCCTCTTGATGCCATCTCAGAAAAATGCAGATATGTATCCACTTAGGCAGCTGGAACTAAACTGAACTGGTGGGCTTAAGGCCCCTGTATTTATACTGCTATTTATATTATTGGAAAGTTCTAGAAAGTTCTAGAAGTTACTCCAAGTTTACTCAGCACTGAATCAATCTGGAATGTTCTGGAAAATAGGTAAATTTCAAAATATCACTGGCCTGGTCACAAAAGCAAAGTTTGTGGGGAATAATAGCCATTTTCTATACTTTTGAGGCATAAGCAATTAGGAAATAACACTTACTACCCAGGAACCAAAAAAAAAAAAAAAAAAAAATTTGTTACACGGTGTATTTCAGGACTCAAAAAGGTTAAAAAAAAAAAAAAAACATACAATGAAATGACAGAGACTTCAATTTGAGTCTTAAAACAGCCCTGAAACTTTCCTTCTATTATGTGTGACCTTGTGCAAGTCAGATGAATTTATGTCATTGCTTTGCCTTGCCCTCAAGCTGAATCTCAAATGATGTATAGTGTAGACAGGCTCAAAGAAAGTGATTGTAGATGAAAAGAGAATTACAATATAAAAGAATAAAACATTAACTGAACACTGATATTGGAGGGGTGCTGTGCTTCATGTTTGAAAAGTGGGGCTGCAAAGCGCACTGCAAAAATATAGGCCCAGCAAGCCTCCTTGTATTGTAAGCATATTGTTTTATTTATTCTTTCTTTTCATAAGATTCTTATGTCAGGTTTTTTCCCCAAATAACCTCTGCCTTATTATAAAAAGAAAGAATGAATAAGATTGTTATCTTCTAATAAAAATACAAAGAAACACGATTTTGAACATGTGCCTCTCCTCATCCTTGCTTTGTTAAGGGAATCAAGCATGTCCACGCAGCCTTTGTGTTTTGTTTCTCCAGAGAATACCAGTTCACATGACCCAATATAGAGGCCACAGGTGGGAGCAGTGGGAGAAAAATATCTGTAAAGGGCTATACTTATGAACCATCACCTCTTTTTTCCTTCATGTGAATTCAACATACAGGTTTTTCAGACACAAACAATTCTCAGTCATTCTGAATTGGGGCAGTTTCTCTACTGAGGGCAATGGTTTCTTTACCTTTCCTGAAATGCATGAATGAAGGTAACAAGAAGTGCAGCAAAATAAATACCATGTACTAAACTGGATGGTGTCATGACACTGAAACATTCTCTAGTACAGCGTTTATAATTTTCTAAAAGAAAAACAAAATCTCACAAAATGTAATTCAAGGGCATTTATGTTTTTTTTTAACACACACACACACACACACACACACACACACAGAGTTTTTATTTTTTATTTTAGTCTACTCATTTTAAAAAATGCACTTAGTAAATCTGTCCCATAGTCTCTAAGATACATGCTCCCCACAAGTCCTTGAATCTTTTTAGCCACTCATCAGCATTGCAAAAAGGATGTCAGTGGTCTATAGCCTTGCCTCTCCAGAAGCAGTCTGTCTCAAGGTTTATTGGTCTCAAGGGTTAATGGTAAAATATATAAGTTTACATAAATAGAAAAGGAATAATACAAAATGTGTGTGTGGCAAGTCTGGAAACTAATTTACTATACTGATGCAGCTCTGGTACTCCAGCATCTGCATAAGTCCAGGTTTTTGTTCCAACCAAATGCATTTCAATATGCATTCCTCACTAGTGAACATAAGATAGCATTTACAGCTGCCCAGATATTAGTTTTGTGGTAATAACTATACGCTGTAAAACATTTTTCCTCAGTACCAACGGTAAACCAGAGGTATACATATCTGTATGTATCTGTATGTGCAAATGTATTTTCTGTGCTGTTAAGTAAAAGAAAATAATCAAGACTAATCTGAGATACTTCCTGAATATAAATTAAGATTAGATGTTGCTGATTGATAACACAAAATATATATTTATTTTTTATTTAGATAGCTACCATTAAATGGTGCCCTAAAAGAATTGGGAATCTACTAAAAAGAGAAATTATTATTATTATTATTATTTATTTCTTAGCAGACGCCCTTATCCAGGGCGACTTACAATCATAAGCAAATACATTTCAAGTGTTACAGTACAAGTAATACAATAAGAGCAAGAAATACAATAACTTTTGTTCAAGCAAAGTACAAGTGTGACAAAACACAATTCAATAATACAGCAGGTAATAGTGATAGTTACATCAGGATATGATTAAATAGTGATAGTTACATCAGGATATGATTAAATACAAAATACTACAGGTTAAACACTTGGCAGATTACAGTATTCTGAAGTACAGGATTAAATGCAGTAAAATAGGGGGCAGATAAGAGCAAAATAAAGCACATTTAAATGAAGGGTGATAGTGTCCCAGGATACAAACAGAGGAGTTCTACAGGTGCTGTTTTCAAGAGGTGAGTCTTAAGGAGGCGCCGGAATGTGGTCAGGGACTGGGCAGTCCTGACATCTGTAGGAAGGTAATTCCACCACTGTGGAGCAAGGGTGGAGAAGGAGCGGGCTCTGGAGGCAGGGGAGCGTAGCGGAGGTAGAGCCAGTCTTCTAGTGCAGGCGGATCGGAGAGGACGAGTGGGGGTGTAGGGAGAGATGAGGGTCTGGAGGTAGCTGGCTGCAGTCTGGTCAAGGCATCTGTAGACTAGTACAAGAGTCTTGAACTGGATGCGAGCGGTGATCGGGAGCCAGTGGAGCGAGCGGAGTAGTGGAGTAGCGTGGGCGAAGCGAGGCAGAGAGAACACCAGGCGGGCAGCAGAGTTCTGGATGAGCTGGAGCGGACGGGTGGCGGACGCAGGGAGGCCAGCCAGGAGGGAGTTGAAGTAGTCTAGGCGGGAGAGTACCAGGGCCTGGACCAGGAGCTGGGTAGCGTAGTTGGTGAGGAAGGGTCGGATTCTTCGGATGTTGCTCAGGAAGAATTGGCAAGTGCGTGCCAGAGTGGAGATGTGCTGGGAATAAGAGAGGCAGAGGTCCAGGGTGACTCCGAGGTTCTTAGCGGACTCAAACAGAATAAAATTAAATAAGTGCAACTTTAAGCCAACTGGTATTAATTGAGCTACTCAAATAAGCTGCTCAAATGAGGTTTCAATTCATATAAGCATTTTGGTCACAACAGCTTGTCAAAACGATTTCCAAATATGTTGTGCTTAATACAGAAGAGCTCTGCAGATACTGTTGAATTCAAAAGTTAGTAAATAAACAAATGTCTATAAACTGCCACACAACTGCCAGACCAGTTCATGAATGTTCTATACAAAGATTCCCTTTATCGGAAGCCCAACTGTCCCTCATTTGTCAAAAACTTTACTTAGCTAAACTTTCTTTTCCTGGCATGTATACACCCCCCAGCGTAAGATTAGGGTGCAATCTGTTTGCACTTAAAAACCCTTGGCACACTGTCTTCTTGGCACCGTATTAACCCCTCCACATGTGGCACATTCACCGCTGGCACTGGGAGGAAAGCTGAGAGCAGCAGACTGTGAGTACTCTCATTATCTGCATCATGTCTGTATCAGTATGAAGTAACAGCCAGCTCCAGAGCTGAACACATTTGGACAGTAGAACTCCAATTCTACCCATTCCTTCATCAGGATAGATATATAGTCCCTATAAACATAGCTTTAATTTGTGTTGTTTTAAGTATGTTTTAATAAAATAGTCAACCTCGGTTAACTCGACACCCCACGGGATGCCATTTAATGTTGACTTATCCAAGGTGTTAACCACGGGTGCACATGAGCCATAGCAGTAACATGCATATAAGCAACAGAACTCACACGTTTACAGTATTTCCGTATTTACAAGTTTATTTTGTGTTAAATGTACTTATGAATCCGGTTGAAAGAACTGCAGTGAATGAATCAATAACAGTATACAGAAGTGTACAAACTCGGTGCAACTCGTATAGTTCGATTGAAATTAAGAATTCATAAAATAAATACAGTATTTTTATATGAGGATTTGTGGTCCAGTGGTTAAAGAAAAAGGCTTGCAACCAGGAGGTCCCCGGTTCAAATCCCACCTCAGCCACTGACTCATTGTGTGACCCTGAGCAAGTCACTTAACCTCCTTGTGCTCCGTCTTTTCGGGTGAGACGTAATTGTAAGTGACTCTGCAGCTGATGCATAGTTCACACACCCGAGTCTCTGTAAGTCGCCTTGGATAAAGGCGTCTGCTAAATTAACAAATAATAATTTTTACGAAAACAATCCAACCACAAACTGTGCACAAACTGTTGACTATACTTTTAGTTATTGGCTTGCACTGTCTAATTTGAGACTTAAATAGCAAAAGTTAACAAATGTGCATTATACAGAATTAACTGTGAACAAAAACAATAATAAACAACTTTCAGTATCACACAGAAATCAAGCATTGTCCATTGTTTCAAATGCAAAAACACGTGCTTTGAAAGTTCTGCTGTTATCCCGAATAACCTGAGTTTTAAAGCCAATTGAACGAGAACTAATTTTTCACTTCTCAATCATTGTGAACTGGTACTGTAACTAGCTGTACTTGGTAATTGCGAATGAATGAATGAATGAACGATCCGTTTCCAGTCAGTCATATGAAACAAGAGTGTCAAGTACTGTTTAGTCACGTTATCCACTAGTCTTTTTAATATTTATCCCTTCGGTACCGGTAATAAGTGTCGAGTTACAAGTTGACTGTAGATTACTATTTATGAAACTGTTTAATGCTGTTGATAAAAAAAAAGCCAACAACATTCTAGAAAATACTAAAATAGCAATTTATCATAAGACTAAAACAACTTTGCAATGCACAGTACCATGCTTTAAATAATTCTAGTTACAAACCCAATCTCCTGACTCCTATTCCCTCCAATGATCTGCCTTTGACACCTTGCTGCTTCCTTTAAACAAAGTTGCTTTAACACTGTAGGGCACATATCCAAAGATGAATGCAGAGAAGCCAAGTATAGCAGTAATGCTGTTGCCCAAAACCAGTTGGAGGCATATTAACAGTTACAGAACATGCTGTGAGCTGAGTGCTACTAACAAGGAGTTGTATCCATGCTTTTGGCACTGTTGACAACCCCATACGAGGCATCAATAGAGCACTTGAGGAAAGGGAGGTTTTGTTTTTTACAAAGAAAAGAAGAGCTATTAACAACTCAAGTAGATATTAAAAAGTCCCAATTACTGTATTCCAAGACAAGTACATTATTTTGTTGGTACAGTATGTAGTGCTCCAATAATGAGTTACCATAAATGCTCATATATAAAATGCACACTCTTTTATATCATATAGTCCATTATGCACATTTTATTTCTAGGAATAACAAATACCGGTAATTGATGGGAACATTTTCTATGAAGGAGAAATTCATGGAAATAATTAAAAAGTATTACCAAAGTGGATATTATATATGCGAGCATGTTATACACAGCGACATGTTGTATATCATCTATAGTGGTAGAAGAAAGAAATAATCACATTACTGGAATTAAGATAGATAGCCAGAATATAAGTGCTATGATGATGTCAATAGGGGATCACAGAGTTTGTTGCAGTTGGAATGAAATGTGACAGGTTCAAGCTGTATTGGGTGAGAACTAGGCTAATGTTATTTTTTGTCAATATGGTCCATTATGACACAGACACTGTTTAGAAAAAAAAAGAAATATGAAAAAAAAACAAGAACAGAGAATTTCTGAAAAATAATAATACCATTGACTTATTATTCTTACTGTAGATTCCATCTCAGTACCTAATATTCATTTTATATAAAGTTTACAGCATATACAATGCCTTGATATTAACAAATAGTATATACAGCATATATATATATATATATATATATACCAGCAATATATTTTATAACTGAAAGATTTATTTATTTATTTTTTAATATAGGGAACAACGTAAGATTTGAAATCAGTGGACATTGTTCAGCTCATCCACAAAATGTAGTTTATAACACTAACCTCCAACATGTACATGAAATTATGTTCTGAGAAATAGTGAAATTCCCTGTAAAAATTTATAAACAGACAACTTGCAGAAACCAGTGCTTTACCTCAAGAACTTCCATTGTTCTTTTCCTAGCTATGGTTCATTAGCTGGTGTGATGGCCTCATGTGTTTATCCCTTGTGTTTACAGCCTGTGAGTGAGCATCCCTGCAATGCTACATGGACTGGGATTTGAAAGGAGGTCACTTTCCCCAGTGATGACATAAATGTTTGGTTGGAAGAGGGGGTGGGTCTGAGATCAATACATTATCCATACTTTCCATTCCAGCACCACTAAACACTATTGATTAAAATGTGCATTTACAGGCAGGAAGCTCTGTCTTCTTATCTCCTAGTCTCTCAGTAAGTGTAGGAGGAGATAAAGAGAAATGGGAATTGATGCTCTTGGGACAGGCGACCTGTGAATAGAATACAAACATCTGTTAATCTATATGCACTGGAAAATAATCTGAAGAATGCTGGAAACAATGGAACTGCATTCCAAAGATGTGCTAGCAACATGTTTGCTGCAAATTTTTGTTCTAACCCAACATGCTCAAGTTAAAATACTCTTCTTTTGATATCCTGTTTTGCAGCTTTAACAGATGGAAAATTATGAAAACATCTGGTATTTGTAGAAAAAGATATGTGTGTGTACTGTCAGAAATGTTACACAATTATTATTATTATTTATAATTATTTGTTTATTTAGCAGACACCTTTATCCAAGGCAACTTACAGAGACTAGGGTGTATGAACTATGCATCAGCTGCAGTCACTTACAACTACATCTCATCCGAAAGACAGAGCACAAGTGACTTGCTCAGGGTCACACAATGAGTCAGTGGCTGAGGTGGGATTTGAACCGGGGACCTTCTAGTTACAAGTCCTTTTCTTTAACCACCGGACCACACAGCCTCCTATTAATTGATTACACAAGAATACAGCTGACTGCCAACCATACAAACATACAGCAAGCTACTGTATTACCACCACTACCAGTTTGATATTGTTCCAGTAAGCTGATACTAAAATGTGACAGTAAGTTGTACTGTAGTCAGCATTTTGACATTCTTCTGCTCCAAGCACCATCTTCTGGTTACAATGAAAACTGCAGCTTTGGTTCCATATTACAGTATAGAGCATATATGCAGATAGAGCATATATGCAGTTTTTTGTTATTTTCTCCCCAATTTAGTAGTGTCCAATTATTTTTTTTAGCTCAGCTCACCGCTACCACCCCTGCGCTCAATCGGGAAGGGTGAAGACAAACACACGCTGTCCTCCCAAGCGTGTGCCGTTAGCCACCTGCTTTTTTACACACTGCGGACTCACCATGCAGCCACCCAGAGCTGACATTGTCGGAGGACCAGACTATAGGGCACATCCTACACTCCTACACTACGCGAGTGCTTTTACTGGATGTGCCTCTTGGGAGCCCCAAACTTTTCATTTTAAAATTATACATATTGGTCATATCTAAAAATACAGTAAATGATTAATGCAGATGAACTAAGTGCATTTAAGATATGTTGGTTATGTATAATGTCATAATTGCCCAGGACTTCCCTTTTTCTTATTCCTATGTATTTTACAAGAGGGGTCCAGATTTTTCACTATGCCAAAATGTCTTCTGTCACTCGCTGTATCTACTGGAATAAAATGTATTTTAGTAGCTGATCGGTTTTTTTATTTATACATTTTTACTTTTTTATTTATATAAGTTTTTCCGTGATTTTGCACTTTATCATTAGATCAGACCTTGAAAGGCAGGGTGTAATTAACACAGTCAGCATGAAGGTATGCGTTCAGAAAAGGGTGCTATAAATCCAGGTTCAAAGCAATCCATCAGTTTGACAATTTGCCAGAGGGCTGTTTAAGTGCAGCCCACAAAGAAACAGGTTATGACTTGCATCACATAACAACTATTTGATGTTATATATCTTGGAGATTTTTGCTTTGCAAAGACTAAGGTTCTGTTACTATTCTTTACATCCAAATCCACTTGCTGGGCTGTTGTATCCTGAAATTTGTTAGAGCCAGATATTGAACTGAATACTTAATAAAAATAATTCAATTAAAAAAAATGACTCAAATGTTTCCTATAATTCTATTTGTGTGTTGTTTGAAAAACACGGTCTGGAATGAGCCTATTGTTATCACAAAATATTTTACTTACTGTAACTATCAAATGTTGAAACAGAGTGTTAATAAACTTTCATTGTGGGCTGTCGTTGAAAGCTGTCAAAAATATAATTTTGGTGGTAAATTCTTTATTGTCAGAGTCATTGGGGGATCCTACATTACCTGTGCTTTACCATGATTTCACTATGCTTTATTACACTTTGTTGTGGATCTGGGTTATAATGAAAGACCCAGATCCATTACTGGTCTATTACAGTATGTGAGCCAAAGGAAAGCTAAAAATGTGGGGCTTCCCATACAATCAATCAATCAATCAACCAACCAATCAATCAATCAATCAATCTTTATTTTATATAGCGCCTTTCATAGTGGACCACCGTCACAAAGCGCTTTACAAGATGCAGTAACAACAAGAAAATCCATAATACTTTAAATACAGAGAAATGCATAATATATGATATACAGTCTTGAGAGTTGATTTAAAGCGATCAACGGTTGGAGCATCACGCACCAAAGCTGGGAGAGAGTTCCAGAGAGTCTGAGCCATGAAGCTAAACAAGCGTTCTCCAAATGTGGTGCACTTTTGCTTGGGGATAACAAGCAGTCCAGAGTCGGAGGACCTCAGCTTGCGGGCAGGGACATAGCGGGTAAGCAGATAGAGGAGGTAATCGGAACCTGTGTGATGAAAGGCATTGTAGGTGAGCAGGAGAGTTTTGAAAATAATCCTGAACTGTATAGGTAGCCAGTGCAGCTGGACAAGACGGGGGGTGATGTGATCACGTTTTTTACATCCGGTAAGGATCCTGGCAGCGGCATTCTGGACTAGCTGCAGTCGGTTTATGGTGTGTGCCGGGAGACCCCCATATAGAGAGTTGCAGTAGTCGAGTCGAGAGGAGACAAATGCATGACAAAGTATCTCCGTATCTGGAAGGAAAAGGTAAGGGTGGACTTTGGAGATGTTTCGAAGATGATAGAAGGAAGATTTGACTACAGAGGAGACTTGGGCATCAAAGGAGAGGTTGCTGTCAAGAAGTACACCAAGGCTTTGTACTGTGGGGGAAGGCAGCAGCAGACAGTTTCTGAGGTTCAGGGCAGCTATATTTAGATTCCTAATTTGAGTTTTAGATCCTACCAGAAGGAGTTCAGATTTGCTAGTGTTCAGCTGAAGAAAATTGGCAGACATCCAGGCCAGCTATATTTAGATTCTTAAGTTGAGTTAAGAATCACATTAATGGGGTAGGCCAGAACCAATCTTGACTGGTGTGTACCGGAGTCTCTTAAACATCAACACATTTTGGTCATTTGGCTCATCCAGTTAAAGCGTTGCCACTGGGAGCGCAGGATGAGTCACACAGCTTGGATGGTGCCAGTTCGTGTCCGGGCTGTGCAAAGAGGCCGAACTTTGCTGGGGTCTCCAAACGGGGCATCACATGGGCTCTGACACTCTGGATTGCTCAGTGTAAAAGCAATTCTGGCTTTAGGCTTGTGAGATCAGAGGACGCTCACACGCCCTCAGAACGTCTGTGCTGTGTGGAGGGACGCTACAGTGAGGAGAAAATACATAATTGGACATTCCAAATTGGGGGAGAAAATAAATAAAAATAATAATTGATCACTCAAAATTTTAAGAAAAAAAAATCAACACATTTTGAAAGTTCTTATAAAGCTTGGATAACTACCAGAACTTTTTGTTGCTTTTTCAAAACTTTTCAGAATCCTTCACTGCTTTCCAACACTTATGAAAAGCCACAATTGCGAGTACAATTTGTAAAATAAACATATGTGAAATAAGTGCCAAAATAAGTATTGCTCTAAGTGTAATCGTTGTAAGTTATGGAAAACTGAAAATAGTAAGGTTTTGCCATGTTGGATTTTTATAAGTAGTATGCATCTGACTACAAAAAGTCATAATCATTTAAATGAGTAGCTATTAGCTAAGGAATCAGGTCTTCTGCGTTTCATAGAGTTATGAATACCTGAAATATAAATCTCTGTGTGAAGCTATTATTACCTTTTCAATAGTCAATTGACAGGATGTTCACTGAACAAAAGGCCCTAAAATTACCCTATGCATTATTAACTTCAGCATACATTACCTTTGAATTATACAAGCTTGCAATAAATGAAAACCATAAATCTGAAGGTTTTTTTTTTTATGTAATATGGATCAATTCAGTACTATACAAATATATTATTACAGATAAAAGGGGGCTATAATTTTTTTTTATGAAGTGAAGGACATTTTCAAGCGGCATATTCATAAAGCTTCTTGGGAGTTTTAACTATTGAAATGGGATTCCTACTGTACTGTATGTTAATGCAAAAACAAGTGTGCATGCAGTTCATGGAATACTTTATTTTAATTACCCATTTTTGGCAAACTTTTGTCATGTACTGTAGTAATCTCTTTAGGATTCTTCTGCAGGTCATGTTCTCCTCTTTGGAAAGAGCTCACTTGTGAGTCTCCAGTGTCATAACTACACAAGTAATAACAGCATGTGGCACTTGATATAATCTTAGGGTTTGACATCTGCAACAAGACTTAATCCTGTTTGAATAAACATCTTAATAAGGGTTTGGGATTGAGAGCGCTTAATACATAAAATCACATCTAAGTGGCTGATACAATTAGCAGTAAATTGTAATTACACTAATTAGACATCACATTAAGACACTGGTAATAACAAAGTGAGCACTGTATAATTGAATGGAGAAGTTAGGAAAATATGCTGCTCACATTAGTTTCCTAAATGAGTAAATTTGTCTGCAGCATGACAGCATTCTGCACTTGAACATGAATATCAACAGCTATTTGTACTCAGGTTTTCAAAATGCAAATCGACTACTCGATTGGGTGTAGAACCGTTGAACAAAACAATAACTTATTCGCACTAGCAAAACAATGCACAATCAAAACGTGTCAATAAAGTGGACAACAGTAACAGAGGCGGAGGAAGAGAAAGATGGGCCCAGTGCAGGACCTTATTGTGGGCCCCGACCTTTATGTATTACTTTTATAAACATAAAACATGCCAAGTCAAGTGTTCAATATTTAACAATATTTTATTCTCAGAATGTCAACATGTATAAAATAGTACATGACTACATGTATTAAGATAACACTTTTCTACTCACCTACTTGAATTGCATTTTGAGTGCAACTTTACTTCCAATAATACACTACACTAGCAAGTTTAATCCCTCCAGGATTTCGCAGAAATTTACAGAAATTTTCTCGCACAGAATTTATTTTTTTTTTCAATCATAAATACAGGCCTGTTCATTTGCTTTACTTTATTTTGGTACCCAGCAGCACCCGTTAACAGCTTGAATGAACAGATGAATGGTGCACACAGAATATAGGGCAGCAGTGTGGAGTAGTGGTTAGGGCTCTGGACTCCTGACCGGAGGGTCGTGGGTTCAATCCCCAGTGGGGGACACTGCTGCTGTACCCTTGAGCAAGGTACTTTACCTAGATTGCTCCAGTAAAAAAACCCAACTGTATAAATGGGGAATTGTATGTAAAAATAATGTGATATCTTGTAACAATTGTAAGTCACCCTGGATAAGGGCGTCAGCTAAGAAATAAATAATAATAATAATAATATAACTGCAGAATATAACTGCAAAAGATTGCTGAACAGTACCCCAAAATCTTCCATGAAGACAATAGGAAACTGTTTTGCAAAATTGAGAGACTGCTAGGCTAAAGTACAAGAGGTCGCGGAGTTCGAAAAAGAGACACCAACGAAACATAAAACACAGTGCCTCATACCAGCCTCCATGCAAAAACAGTTACGATGGAATAAAATAAAAAGTTAGGAAGCTAATTTTAATTTTAAAACATAATTAAGAGAATAGCTGTACCTGATGAAACAACGGGGAATAAAAACGCAATTACTGGTACTGGTAGCTACAATGATATGAATATGGAGGTAACATCTACAAATATAAATGTGAAGGATATTATCACTGTTAAGTATTTTTTCCCCAGTCTTTCGGACCCCTCCAGGACCCCCTAAGTGCCCCGGCTGCACAGACTATTCCTCCACCACTAGACAGTAATGGTTTTTCATTACAACACAGTGGAAAATAGGACCAGTTGAAACATATACACATTTGACAGACAAGTTGCTTCCAGTACCCTATGTATTTAATTGTACCATAACCCACTTTTTGATTTGAACTGAACAGTCCATGTTGTTCCATGAAAGTTATAATTATAAAAAGTGCGTGCTATGTGGTTGACAGTTTTACTTTTCTCTCACCTGAGGGGAAGAGTACCTTCTTTAGAAAGAATCTGTAACTTTATCTCTGTGTCATGCAAACAGGAATGCTTTGAGTATATATATATAACAACTTTACAAAAGATGAAATGTGGCGCTTTGCCAACAGCAAGTTTCTCATAAAGTAAAACATTAATTACAGACTAAATCTTTCCATTTCCAATCAAAGCTGACCTTGTATGTGCTTGTTCTTTCAAAGCAGGCTATAAAATCCAGACTTATAAAAAGAAATATAATAAGGTCCATATAAAATGAAATTTCTCCAAGCCTATAATACAGCATACTGTCAAACATTTTAATTAAATGAAATTGGAATACGACAGAATTGCTTTATTTTAGCTTTTAAGATGTAATTATGAATACAATTCACAAATACATTAATTAAATGTTTTATTGCTATTTCCAAATATCAGACTGCAGGAGCCTGGTATATTATTGTAGCCCTGAGATATTGTGTAGGATAGTGCATGGTAGTTTATGACTTACCGGGGGGATTTTAGGTAATAGGTTTTATGATTGCCAGTGTGGCTCCTTTTGTCCCTAAAACCAGGTTGTGCGTGTGTGTTTAAATAAAAATGTAAGATTACTTTGAGCTTTAAAAATAAAAGTCATCTAAGTTCAGTAATCAAGTGAAAGGCCATGTAATAGGGTCAGATTGTTGTTGAAAAGGTATTGTAAATCCTAATAACAAGAAACTTATCTTGAAAAGCATTTCTGGTTCATTTAACACATGACATTTTCCTTTGGGACAATTTACAAACAAATATTCAATATTTCAAAAGTTTTGTAATTGTAATAGATGTTTTCCTCATTTTGTCATATATATATTGTGAGCGAGCTTGCCACTCACTCAGGTTCGTTGCCCCTTTAAGAACTGCGACCCAGCACACAGAAATGGATTTTAAACGCGCGGTTGCGCTCTTTTTAATTACAAACCAAACAAAACACAAACAAACTCCTAACTGCGTTTTTGGAGCGCTTACTATACACACTGGAACCTGACTCACTCGCAGGACGGCTAAGCCGTTTACCTGCCCCAAACCTTAACAGGTTTAAACTGCACCTTTTTCTCCGGACTGCTCAGAAGCAGAGCACCTCTCCTGCTTCCTTCTACTCAGCAGCCGGGAGCACACTGGCTTCACTCCTTAAATACCCTGCACCTGGTCCTAATTTAACAACAACCACCAGGTGCAGTGGATAATTAAACAATAAAACAACTAACCAATTTAAATTAAGAATAAACAAATACAATTAAACTAAAACCAGTGTGCATTTTCACATGTTTTCTGTGCAGGGAGGTTTTAACCCCCTCCCTGCTGTCTCACAATATATATATATATATATATATATATATATATATATATATATATATATATATATATATACACATTGTGGCAGAGTAAAATCCCTGCACATAATGAGAGGGGGCTGTTTAAATGTGTGTTTATTTATCAGAGGTGAATGGATTGTTATGATTTAAAAATGTATTGGTGTATAATTATTTAAAAAGGAAATGTATTGTTTTGTATGATTTGAATGACTCACCCTGCACACCACGCTGCTGCGCTTCTACCAGGTGAGCCATTCGGGGACTCCACTTTTAGGAGTATTAAACTTTATTTTGAGTCACTTTAAAGCTATATTGGATTTAGTGTACCCTTTAACTACTAGAACTACTCAGATTCTGTCATGCTGCGTGTCACAGCTAACTCCATTACTTTCTGCCCTAAGCCCATCACTCTGCCCAATGAACCAGTCAATGAGGATATACACTGACAAATAGGAACCCACTTATTGTCCAGCTGTGACTAATAAACCAACATAATACAAAACTTCTGAAAATGCTGACGCATTTCATAATATTATAACTTGGGTCCATCAGTAACACTGGTGTCCTGAGGTGCTGTATGTAACTGATAAGAGGTCGTTAACTTTGCATACCAACACTGGTGGCCAGGATGGAATCTAAAAACAACTCCAGTAATGATGCAATAACTCTGCAGATCTCACCCAGCAGGGAGTCAAGCTCCTTGGCCATTTGAAGAGTTGTTTTCCTCCTGGGGACGGCTGCCAACTGCACAGCTTGTTGATCACAAAGAAGGGATCTTGGCAGGGCACCAGCTGCAGGGAAGCCTTCTCTGAGCAGGAGACATTTTGGAATGATATCAGAATTCCTCATAAGGGATAAGGTACGAATCACAATTCAGTTTCTTTATTTGTATGAAAGTACACAGAAGTTCCATGTGCTGGATACAATAAAGAACATTGCTTAATCATTCTAGCTAGCTCATCTAGCCATTTTCTATCAAATATTGAAAGAATAATGTGACTCTCCTATGGTTATGTGTCTACACTGACCATCTGAAGTATGTCAGTGGGGTTCCAAAGTCTAAATGAAAGCCCTGATGAGTGACGTAGTCGGCTTGACCCCAGAGATCTTGTATTGGACATTGTATGACGCGTCACATTTAGCAGCAATGTAACTCAAAGAAATGCTATTATGGAAGCCATTTTGTTTCTCTCATTTAAAATATATGTGACATGATAAGTGTGAAATGTATCAAGAACTCATTATTACCTAATCAGAATTCAACAGAGTATATTTGTACAGTCGACACCGCCTAATCGGGCTACTGATAATCAGGATTTCTGCTTAAATGGAATGCAACTCTGGGAGACGGTTCTTCCCAATGCTATTTATGTCGTTTAATTAGGACATCACTCTGTTTAAGTGGGATACAGTATTTTCAAATGATGAAGTACGTGATTACGCTGTGACTTGCATAAATTGCGTAAACCACGTTGAACTCTTGAAGAAGGAGGAGTCTCCTGTGGTTTCTCAGGTTGCTGTTGCAAAGAAAGTTGCCATGTCAACATCGCAGGTGCCTCGCCTTGTGATAAGATGTGATTTAATTATTTTTAATTTCATGTAGAAATAAAAAACAGCGATTCATTTTGTTTAGGAATAAAAAACAAACAAACATTGACTCGTATTTTAAATGATGTTTTAACATTTAATCATAATGTGATGGGATTTCATTCTTTTTCTTTTCATTTAGAAACAAAAAGTATGACTAAGGTTGTCTCAACTGCCTCTTATTTTTCGGACAGCCACTTATTCTGGATATTTTTCCTTTTCCTGAGGCATCCCAATAAAGCGACGCCAACTGTCACAGGGGTGCAAATTTGGTGCTATGGCGCTAGATTCTAGCGCCAGGGTACCTCCTATAGTGCGAGAAGCATCAAATTCTGGCACCAGCAAACTTGTTTATTTTATTTATTTTTTTTTTTTTTCCTTAGCAAGCATGGATGATGATAGTTTCTTATCGGGTCTGAACTACTCACATGATATGTAGTTACTTTGAATGTTGACACTGTTAAATTATAACGACACGTCATAAAAGGCTCTAAAGAACACGACAAAAAAGGAATTAAACAGACCCTGTTAAAACAGGTTAGTTACAACGTATCACACCAATTGGATCTTGTGACCTCTGTGGAACCAAGACACGGTCATGCCTGAGGATATCGTGACCATAGGAGCTAGCAATCATAAAGAGTTCTTTTTTTGGCTGACAATAATATTTTATTTTGTCATAAAATCTGCTGGTTTCAATTAGGATCTTCCAAAGTGAAGGTCAGTTAATGAAAAGAATGAGTCAGCCACCTGCATTATTGAAGTTTTCTTATCTCTCTCCATGGTTTTATTAATAAAAGCTTAAATATTTCTTATAATATAACAAAAAGCAACAAAAGAAGATAAATTGAACTTTTTAACTTCACTTATCACAGTCACTGATACAAGGTAATTATTATTTTTTTACCCAGTGTCAAAGTACACACCTTGCAAAGTAGTTCACTTTAGAAAGGTCATTTTAAACTTCGACAATAGTTATAAACAATATTAGACAGTTATTTGATAAAATAACAGGGTATAGCCATAAAATGTTATAATGATATGTAAGTAAGGAATTAATAAGCAGACATATATAGGAAATATGGAAGAGAGGTGGGTCATAGTGGAAAATTATTCCCCCGAGAGAAGACAGGGGGCTATAATGCCTGAAGCCGCAGGCATTGCACCCTGGAGGTAACAATAGTCTTCCCGAGGTGAATTTAATTTTCCATTATGAGCTGAGTGTGCAATACATATTGCATTAATATATGAATCAGTCAAGAAAATAAGTGAGGCAAGGTCGGATAGTAAATATGACTTTATATGTTTTGTTTAAATATAGCTGATACATTAAATAAACAAATAACAGAAAATGTTTTTGAAGTTAATACCGAATAGTTATCAAAGTCTTTTTGGCGTACAGCTCTGGTCTGGCTTCATGACTGCTGCATATTACTCTCTTAGTATTGTGTTTAGATCCTGGCTGTCATATGTGTTTGAATTTTAGAAAGTCAGAAAACAGTGACAGTGATGTTTTAATCACCTTTTTAGTGTTTGGATCATCTTTCTTTTGTAGTATGTTTTGTAATTAATTTTCTGTTAAGTCACAGAATCGATGTTCAGCAGTTTTTTCACTTTCAGCCATTTTCTCTTGTTGTCAGGAGTGTAGGGGAAGGGTGGTGGATTCCTTTGAAAAGGGTCCGGGACTGACAGTGATGTGAACCAATCACATGTCAGAGGGAGACTATTTCCCTGTGGTGTAGGGATGTTACGGCAATAGTTAAATCTATTTATTACATATATATATATATATATATATATATATATATATATATATATATATGAAACATAAGATAAAGATTTCATACTAGTAATGGTTAAATTAAATGTCATTGTTATAAACCATTATTCCCTGTTCATAATCATCAAAACTTTAATAACTTTAATGTGTTTTATTTTAAACTAAAGTGTGACCAATGTATACTTATCAACAGACATATGCATGATATGGTATACTATAGAACAAATCCAAATATTATACATACTAAACTCAAAAGCAAAGAAGCTTTTTTTAAGGAAGCTAACATAGAGATATATTAGTCAGAGAAACAAAACCATAGAAACTCAACATAGGAGCAAGATTCCCAACAGCATCTAGATCCCAAGTCTCCTTTAATACCACCATTATAATATATAGAACTCCTATGTAGCTTTTCATTGTAACAAAATCTGATTTATATGCATATTTCACTTTTGATTTTAATATTATTATTATTATTATTATTATTATTATTATTATTATTATTATTATTAGCAGACGCCCTTACCCAGGGCGACTTACAGTTGTATATAAAAAAATACATAAAGAATTACAGTACAATTAAGAGCAAGATACAAAATACAATGACTTCAGTCCTAATAAGAGCAAATACAAAACACAGTACAATTTGATATACACTTCAAACCTTTCAGAGTAATGTCTTCTCTGTACATGACTATACAGTGTACGCTTCAGAACCTAATATTTTTCAGTCCATTATAAGGCCTTTATAATGAAAATGTAGCTGAGGTAAAATATATATTTATGAAATGTCAAAAACCATGGCTAATGCATAAATGTGTATAATCAGTGTATAGATAATTGAAATTCTACTGTATAAGCAATACACATGTCTCTAACAGGGATGTCCAATCATGGTCCTGGATGGCCAGTACACTCCAGGATTAACTGGTACAATGATATATTGAACTACTTCAGGGTCTGGATGGAGGTTTAATTGGTTCAATTAAACAATTTGGAACAGGGTTGGAACAAAGACCAGGAGTGGAAGAGACAACTTTGGGCAGCCCAGCTTTAACACAAGAAGAACAGCAGAAGGTAAGGTCATATCCTACAGTACAAGTTACACAATGTCTCCTTGCAAAGGTTATACACGCTAGCACATTTTAAGATAATGCAAGAGCGCTTTTGACTCTCTTTCAGGAAGGTCACATTTGAATTTGAACATGATATGCAGATGTAAGGAACACAGGCTTGCAACGATTTGATCCATTAAAAGTAACAATATTTGTATTTTTATTTCTGTAATATTAAAAAGCTACAAGTCTGTTACTGTTCATGCTTGGAAGATTATTATCAGCATCATAAAGGATCATTAGCTATTATGAGTGAACAGCCTCCACTGGGAGGCAAATGCTGTTTTCAACCAGCAACAAATATTAGAGCCAGAAGTCAAGCTGGCGCCACACATTATCACAAGCAGTTTGTTTGAAACTGGGCCAGGTTACATCACTGCTGCTATTTCTTGATGTCTGTTTTTGTATCTTAGCACCACAGTGTCAGGTTTGACCCCTGGCTACAGGCAACTGTTATTTTAAAAGCCACATTTTTATTTAGATACATTGCAGTAGCACTTCTGTATTTGTTGGTGTTTGTTTTTGAAATTCACATATTTATTTTAAACTGACTGACATTAGGAGCTCCTGGTGTTTATTTACACTGTGGATCATGTTCTATTCTCAGTGGCACTGGAAGACCCAAGTACTTTTTAAAGGGAATGGACTCATATTTACAATCTTTGATGTAGATACAGTGTGTGCCTGTGGGTAAGGTAGTCCAAGATTAGTGGTACTCAGGGTTTGTGAAACCAGTTGTAAGAATTTCAAAGAATTTCTTTAAATCCAGCCTAGATGACTCTAGCACCAGCTGGAATTGTTGAACTGCATAGCAGTATAATGTAAAATATGTCACCATTTTCAAAAAGAAGAGGTTTCGTTAAAAAGCAGGCACTTGATTTTGAAACACAGATTTCTGAAACTTACTAAATAAAAGGCTGTCTTTACTCCGTTAAGGGATTATCAGACCATTTATCAACCATGACAAGACTGATCTTAATACATTTAAGCTGGTTATTTATATGTTTTCTGTATATAGTTAAACAATCTTTATATGTAACTATTTGAACACTAATATATTAGAAAATATAATAAGTACTACAAGTTTCAGCATAACAGTATGTAACAAAAATGTCGAAAATGGAAACACATGATTCTAGTATCCCATTGTTATTTAAAAACATTTACAGAATCAAAGGGGTATGTTGCTTGAGAAAGTAATTGGCATAAAGCCCTCCCTAATGCATTGTCAGCAAGTCTATATCTGCTGGGGATCTGCATTAATTTAAACACACTGTCAAACTATCTAATGACAGTCATTCATCAACTGTGCTTTCATCCTTTAACATGATAATAATAAAAATGTCAAATATTGATAACTGTGGCGCATTTAAATATTACTCTTCTGAATTAGTATGAAATAAATTATGCATTGTTAAAAGAGGCTACTCCTCAAACTGAACCACCACAGGTCTTCAGACAGGTACTCCTTTAGTGGTTACAGTTACCTGTAAATGAAAGATTAATCCACTCTATGGATTACACCCTTTATTATGGGTTCCTACACAATTCAGAACAGGACACAAACTCAGAAATGTAAATAAGAGAGTATGAATAGAAGAATCAAATACAAATTTTCCTGAGCTGCCTGAAATAGGTCGGACCACCCAAAAAATATTGAGAAAAATAAACTTAAAATACTTAAAACAGGCATAAACAGTATGAAATAAAAAATAGCGCATGGATAATAAATAATGCAATTGAATCAATATAATTGACCACTCGGAGAACTAGGAGGTAATTACATAAAAAGTGAAAGATAAAAACAAGCACAAAAAAAACACCTTTTCAGGAAACTTAACATATTTCTGTATGTGTAAGATTTTTGCTTACACTGGGATCTGCTTTTGGCACAGACATTTTACATTGTGAGACCTGCCAGTGCTAACATAAAAAACTATAAAATCAGAGAAATCAACAAAGACAGTTTGAAGAGGAGAGCTCCATGCTCCATGTTTGATGTCGAGCTGAGCAGGTTTAAAAAAAAAAAAAAAAAAAAATTCAGTTGGAGGCTAAATAGCATTTCTATTTCAAACACGTACACAACCTCTTTATAGTATAAAGGGAGGTCCTTGTAAAGCATTTTCATTTGATCCTAAAAGAACAGGTTCATTCTGTCCAAGTAGTCTAAACCTGGATGAAAACAAATTCAGAATACATCAATAGAATATTGAGTTTATAGGACCTTGTCTTTTTTTCAAATCTGTTTTTAAATGGAGGTTTCCATACACATTTTTATAGTACAGTATATTTAGAAAAACGAATACAAAATATAAACCTTATATTTAACCTTATAAATTATGAATGTCACAAGAAACCAACTGACTACAATAGAAGCACTTACTACTGATGCAAGATAACTTATCTTTAAAATAGAAATTAGTTTTATTTTGACTTTAACTTTCACATATGGAGCACAAAAATCAAGTGATTAACATAAATGCTACATTTACTTAAACAAGAATTTAAAGTTTACAGCATACAGTATTCCCAGTGTGGAGACTGTACAAGCAGTCTTGTATAGAGCTGTGATACTAACAAACTCCACTATCGTGAAAACGTGAAAAGTACAGTATAGTATACAACACAGCACTTCTGAGGCTATGGCTTGAATAAAATCCAACCCCTGTATTAGATTCTCCAACAATAGCCAATGATTTAAATACCAGTTGCTTTCCTCTCGTTAACATAATAGGTTTCTGGTTTTTATCATTTAACCTACAACTGTAGATCCACTCCTTATGAAGCTAGTATACTGTAGGGCAGTATGTGGCATCCTGTGAATAAAAACAATTGATTGGTGTTGGGACCAACAAAAGAACCACCAACCACTGCTTTATAGATGCATTTAATGTTACAAGGGCAAAATGTACTCGTGCTTAGTTGCAAGACCAGGTAGAGCTATGGCCAAAAGTTTTGCACCACTTAGAATTTTAGGATTGAGACATAATTACAAAGTGGTATGTAACTCTATATTATTGTTTATTTAGCAGAAGCATTTATCCAAGGCGATTTACAGAGACTAGGGCGTATGAACTATGCATCAGCTGCAGTCACTTACAACAACATCTCAACAAAGACGGAGCAGAAGGAGGTTAAGTGACTTGCTCAAGGCCACACAGTGAGCCAGTGAGTGAGCTGGGATTTGAATCGGGGACCTTCTGGTTACAAGCCCTTTTCTTTAACCACCAGACCAAATAACATTATTCAGCAGATTTCATTAGACTTTATGAAGCAAAATGTGTTAATTCTATAGGGTGATGCAAAACCTTTGTCCATAGCTGTACATTTCTTTTTACCAAATAGGTGGGGGTCCCCTTTGCTAGTTATTGTATTCTGATATTGCATCACTAATGGTATCACAATAAAAAAAAAAGCTTGCCCTCTAGTGGTCATTTTATGTATACACAAAGCAGGTAAAGCATTAAGATTTTAAATACTGTATACAGTAAAACCTGTACTTTCTATTTCTGAATACAAGTAAATGAAGCAATATACAGGCAACTGTTTTAAGCTGCCAATGAGCAGACTCTTCTGTTAATTCGGGTTTTACTGTACATGTAAGAATACAAGATGTATTAGTATTATAAAGGCAAATAATTGTTCCACAAAATTAGACTGTCAATCTTTTTGTACTATGTTGTACATTGTCGGACATGACAAAGGTAAAAGAAAATAGTATTTGGTATACAAGTCATATATGCAGACATAATACATTGTTTTTCCTGTTGAACAATTCATATTTCACAATAATATTACTATTAAGATCATATGCAGTTTGCATTTTCCAGTGATTAAAGAAAAGGTCTTGTAACCAGGAGGTCCCCAGTTCAAATCCCACCTCAGCCACTGACTCATTGTGTGACCCTGAGCAAGTCACTTAACCTCCTTGTGCTCCGTCTTTTGGGTGAGACGTAATTGTAAGTGACTATGCAGCTGATGTATAGTTCACACACCCTAGTCTCTGTAAGTCGCCTTGGATAAAGGCGTCTGCTAAATAAACAAATAATAATAATAATAACTACATGAGGTGGACACTGCACATTTAATGTGCAATAATTGAAGAGTAAAATTATCTGCAAAATTACTAAATCTGTACCAAAAAAGAATCAAAAGAATCAAAGCTGTGAGCTCTAACTTTAGTAAGAATGGTTCTGATGCCATCTTGTGGTACTCAGTGATATCCTGCCAGCTGTTAGTTGTACACATTACCGAAACTGTGCAATCGGTTCTCTTGTTGATTTGCGCGGCTAATGAAAACATAATAAAGATCAGAAGAATCTGAAACAGTATTTTGTATGTATTATATATGTTCTTCCAAACAGTACCCCTGGAAATGAAGCTACAGACCTGTATTCTGGTGGACCACAAGTTACCAAAGTTATGTGACGTCAAATTAGGTAGATCTTTTTCTGGGGGCATTTTTTAATGTAGGAAATTATGTGAACTCTAAATTCTAAACCCACTGCCATGTGTGACTTGGATAGGCATTGATTTGATGATTGGTTACATCTGGGGATACCATCTTAATTATCTATTTGTCTTCTAGAATTGAGACTGATCACAGGCAGTGACAGAAATAAGTCCTCTCCTTCATAAAACTACAGACTGAATTTGAAAACAGTTTTTACAATGTTATATTGGATTCACTTGCTTTCCTCATTTTAAAGTGACTCCTTTTTTTCTGTCCTCCTGCATTGTTATGATGCTTGCAGTCAGTGGTTCTCATTGCAGTTACTTGACATTCACTTACTAACATAAAGACGCTTTGGCTATCAGGCTGTGTTACGTAAGTCTATGGCTGACCGCTTGAACTGTAGGGCAGCTTTGTTCAGAATGAGTACACACATCATACAGGGGAACGTGGCTAGATAGCCAACTGCTGTACTTGTTTCAACAGAATCATCTCAATCAAATCTTTTTTAATAAGAAAATCAATATTGCATGGCAGCGACTCACAGACATATAAAATCCACCCAGAATAAAAGCAGATTTTGATAGACCACCACGGTAATTTCTCCGATTATTGGAGAGTGGACACTTTGATTTGAGCTTGGCACAGTAAGTTTGTCTATGACACACACTCTTACCTGCTTGACAGAATACAATTGCATAGCACCAAACAGAACTGTCTTCAGAGGCAATGGCTCAAGAGAAGTCATGCATGCCCAGTCTTATTGTCAAGTCCTGTTTTCAGATACACTTGGTTCATATCACATGCTGATCCATGAAACAAACAGTTTTGTATTATCAAGTACATTGCATTTTGTAATAAGACTCTTCTTATCCTTTAGAAAAGACAACATGAAGACAAAAACCTTGAAAAGGAATTTCCCAAGTCAACCATCTGTAAGCACAGAAGACACCTGGGGCCCAGTTTTCCACTGTGTGCAAATGTACTATGGGTTGGGCAACTTGCCTGAAATTTATTGTAGTGGAGAATATAAGGCCCCGGAGTAAACAATAAATTAATGCAATAAAGGCTTCAATGTGACATGACCCTCAAATATTTCTTATCAGCATTGCGTTGCAAGCTTCTTTTCATCCACAATATTAAATGTGGTACACAGACTGACAAATATGATAGCAGAATCAATATTAGAATTTGGACAGATAGGTTTCAGCAAGCAGTTCCCCTTGAGATCATCACATTGCCAGAGCTGAATGGATAGCCTGGATTTTTCCTCTTATCAGAAGTGTTGCAAGTGAGGGGTGTGGGGGATGATGGATATCCACTCAACCAGTGATTCATTTGTACAGAGAGAGGTGCCGGGGCGCAAGCAATGACAATAATACCATTCTTAAGAACCACACATTCAAAATCATAACACATTTGTGTGAAAGAGTATTGCACTAGTATTACAAGTTTACAATCACGTATTCCACACAATATACAAAGCAGTAGTATGCACAGAAAAAGAAAAAAGAAAGGAATATATGCCAGTAATTTCACTTTTATTTTTAAGGCTCTGGATATATTCTCCAGCTACAGACCCGTCCACCTTTGCCCAGGCTTGCTCTCTCGAACGCTCTATGCAGCTCTGAAGGGGCTGGGGTGTCTGCAATGGTCTAGGTTGCATTTTCTAGCTTGACGTGGGTACCAGCATTCCTATGAAGGGTCGGGAAACAGCAAAAAACTGCATTACCAGGCCCAACCCATGACACACCAGTGTTATGACAGGTTGTGGCGGGGTACTCCCACCCCTGTGTTTATTTTGTATTATTATTATTTACTGTTGTTATTTAGGTCTGTTTTAATGTGTTTGTTTTAATGTAGGTTGGCAGGGACGAGGTTTGCATTTCCTCTCTGCCAAACAATAACCTTGTGCTAATGTGTGGTCGGCAGCTAATGAGTTATTGACACATTGGCTGTTGACAGAAGGCCTGTGCAGAATATGGTCGAGGGATAAACTATGTAATTGATAGCCAGTTAATCCCTCGACCACGATATAAAAACCAGCAGCTTTTGCTGACCGGGTTTGGGTTGTTGAGAGGCGGAACGTAAGTGAAACGATCTAAGAACTTAAAAGTAGATCATTTCTTGTTAAAAGAGTATTGTCTGTTTGTTTTGATAAATACACACACAGCACTTCAACCCGCAGTACTGGTCTGTCTCTTCCTGGTCTGTGACGTCACCACCAAGCCATTCTGCCACACAGGTGTTCTCAATTTTTTGTCCAAACCCGCTGGGTAAAGCTGGAATTTCATTTTAAAACTGGCTGTGCCATTGCCTGTTAAGGGAAAGAAAGGGGAAGCTTAATTGAATCTGCTTGCACCTTACTACTGTATGTGTTGCTTAACGCTAGCTATGTTGCCATTAAACTTTTCATGCGCTAAAACTCATGCTTATAAAAAAAAAACATTCAGTTAATTTATGCAAGCGAACAAAAAAGAAAATACGTTCGATAGGGGTGGATAAAAATGTATCATGTATGATAAATGAGGTGCACAAATGCAATGGAAATACTTTCCAAGCGGGTTTTATGAGCTAGGGCACATGATGGTATTTGTGGTCAACGCAGCACATGTCTAACTGTCAACCAAATGCCAAAAGTTTTGCATCACCTAGAATTTTAGGATTGAGACATAATTTAAAATAATAATAATAATAATAATAATAATACATGAGCATCATTTAGATGTTTTATTTAACACCATTTAATAATAATAATACCAAAAAAACCTATAAAATGATATTGCAAAAGTCTACCGGAAGCCATAATAATAGCAGTACAGTATTACATGTTAGATTTCAAAATGTCATACACACACACGTACATATAAATCAACATTTGTCCAATTTCAGTTCATTCTTGAAAATACGTTGTTCCTTCAGTCCAGCTACACGTTATACAACCAGAATGTCCAGCGTGGTTGGCTATTCGCTAGAGTTTATACACTCGTCTAGCGAGCGAATAGAACAAAATGGATGGCAATGCATCAACATTTTTTATTATTCAGATCAAGAAAATGTATGCAATATAAGTTTAAATGTTTGCGAATAAGTTTAAATGTTCAATAAGTCTTGAGAGATATTTGCTTGTTTTCAGACATATACATAACAGAAAAAAGTATGATCTAATACAGAATAGAAAAAACAACAACAGAAAGACAAGTAACATTTACTCTCACATCATCATTTTCATTAACATAATTTACATATGACATGTTAATCAGCATTCAGATAAACAGCTGCAATGTTTAATTAAACTTTCCACATGATAACAGCAACCACATGCAGTTTGTCACTGCTAATTACAATCCTTTGTAGTGTTGCTCAAATTAAAATGTAAAACTTGTACATTTATTTAAGTTTTGGTTACTTCATTTTAGTTTCTACAGGGCTTGACAGCACAATTAAATATTAAAAGAAAATTCAAGCCATTTACATTTTACACAAGGAATATACAGTATGCATATTATAAACCCAAATAAACATATATTATTCTATACTGAGCATCAAAAGAAACATATCACTTATATTTGGATAAAACTCACTAGATGTGATCAAAAAATGACAAACTCTGTTTTAAAGCAGGTGTAGTGACTTTTTACTGTGCTGATTAACAATTGACATCACGAAGATGCTGCAAAATGATCTGTCGATCTTGGGCCGGTGTTGTGACTCTTCGTCTCCCAGTTTGTGGCCTGTCATTGACAGAGTGCGTCTGATTATACCGTCTCACCAGGTTTGAAATTGCTGGCTGTGAGCAGCCAAGACGGCGAGCCACAGTAGGCTGCCCTAGTCCAGCCTCCAACATGCCGATTGCACGAAGGCGCTGCTCTCTTGACAGATGTGGCATATTGTTTTTTTTCTGTGATTTTCTTTATTGCTTTTATTCAAGCTTGCAATCCAACAGCTGAAATCACTCCATATCCAGTGTCCAATCAACTGTCTCACTACTTAGGTGATTAAGTGCATGTGCTTCAGTCATAGTCACTCAAGCATGTCATGGTCAAGGATGAATGATCGAGTGATTAAAAAGAAACCAAATAATAGTGTTATAATAGTGCTAAGTTTCTTTGATGCTCTGTATATATCTACATTGTATAATGATTTGGTTCTCAGGTTTCACTTGTATTATACTTCAGCAAGCACTGGGCAGTATCTTTAGAAATGTATTTGGGTTGCTTGACTAATAGTGAAGAATGGATCTACCCTGTCAAAGCCAATTTTGTAGCAATTGGCACAGGGAAACAATGTTAAATAATGCCTGACTGTCTCACTTCTTGTCAAGTAACTATAAGAAAGATTTTTTTTGACAAATGGATCATTTTAGGTTTAAAGAGATACCAGCCTGGTAGTACATTATATACAACTTTTTTGTCTTTTTTCCACTTTTAACCACATGTCATTTTCTTATTGCAATTCCATTGCTCAGTATCAGATGGTTTTCACTGTGCTTTTGAGATTTTTTTCCCCCAACTTTTAATGGTTACATTCACTTCTAATCAAGTGTTATTTAGAGTTGTGATCTAAACCTCTATTTAATTATTTATTGTTCCACAGCTAACAATGATAAATAACAAATGAAGAAAGTAGCATTTTTATTAGATTTTTATTCCCAGTTAGTTATCTATTTTACACATTTCTTATTAAATGTTGAGGTGCTAATTAATGTGTGTACTACACCAGGCGTTCTCAAACTGTGGGCCCTATTGACAAAGCTTAAATAACTCACTCTTTGAAGTCACTGTAGTATACATTAGCCCAGGGCTTCACAAACTTTGAACCCAGTTCCGAGAAGGCCACATGAGCAACTATATTCTATGTATTTTTTTTAAGATATACACTGCTGTGCAAAAGACATGCTGCATTTTTCTACTCTGATGCATTATGAGCATCAACAATGTACTCAAAGTCTCCAGTAGTGTTTTCTGCTATTATAACATCCTTGACTTGCATACAGAAATTGTTCCATAATCCAATTTCTTGTGTTGCAGTAAGAATACCTCTGTTAAGAAAGGGGAACAAGACTAAAAAAGCAAAAATATGCACAAGAACACAGAAATTGGACTAGATTGGATAAAACATGTGTTTACTTGATCTAGTTTCGTATTGTTTTCACACCATTACAACTCAATATGGTTGTGTACCTCTGTCATGTAGCTGGAGGCGTAGCAGTAACAATCCTATTGACTACACAGCATGGCTTCTTGATTGATTGGTTAACTATAAACTATTAGGTACTCTAAGTCTCATACAAGTTGCAAGCAAGTTATTCTAGGATGTCATAAATATGCCACTGTTGTCTATGTAGCATCTGTTATAGTTATGCCTGGGTGTTCACTGTCAGCCCCTGCGGTTTTTTTGACATTGTCTTGCTGTTTTACATTTTACAGGGGCATTAAAAATTATTCAAACGGTTATCGTAAGTTTGGACTTGAATGAGGTTACCAATTTGCATGTGTTTCTTACAATAGAAAAACAATGAGCACAGACATTATGCTGTGAACATATTACCGTGAACTGATATGCATTACGTTTTTCCTTTATGCAGAAAGTCACAGGCAATGCAATACCACTCAGTATGAGTGCATCGAGTCACAAGTTACATGCAACAGTCTGTGTAGTCCGATTCCTTGTTGCATTCACTAAACCACAAAGTACATGGTTGACTTAAAAAGGTGAAGTTGCAACAAGCATGTTAAATCCTGTCAATAATTAAATGTATTGATTAGGCATGATTTACAGTTGTCAGACTGTATTTGTATTAGGCAGATATACAGTACCAGTCTAACAGTATTTGTATAATTATTAGAGCCTTATGAATATAATAACATGGTAACATTTCAGTTAGCTATTCAGTCTTCTGAGCTTACATATTCATATTATAGAGTATATTATTAATAATTGAATAGCCGTATACTCTGGTGTACTAAATACAGCCTTCATTTTCCTTTAAAACATCAAATATGTAAAGTTACAACATGCATACCAATGTAGAATTAGCATTTGGTTAATTAAGTTTTTTCATACACATGTACATATATATCAAACACTTTGGTTGCAAATATGTTTTTTTTTTTTTGCTACATATAATTAACTAAATAAATGTATATAGCCCTAAACACCAAGGGAAATTAACACAAGAAGCAAATAAATACTGGACAGCATGCTGTTTCTGAGTCCTTTTATATGGAAAATGTATGAAAGGGAGTGTACCGGTTAGGTTATTGGTCTCTTTGAGGACAGAGACAGTTGCCCAGAGAATTAGGAGTCACACATGCATCTTGTAGTGTATAGTATTCAGTTAATAATGTACTTTGTAAAAAAAATAAAAAGATTCTACAACGTTTAAGAATTTGGTAGTACTGTAGTTCTGAAGTAGTATCATACACATTCAGTTAATGGAGTAACTGATAAAATGGGTTTTGTAAGTATTTACCCAAGACTGTGTAAAAGAGACACATTTTTAATTATTATTGTTCTAGAGGCTGGGAGAATAAGCGCTACTGGGGAATTCTACTCAGGCAATCACTGGGTAAGTATATTTGGTTGAAAAAATCTTCCCAGCTCCTCTACCACTCAAATAGATTTTAAAAGAAAAAAAAAACCAGAAACTTTAATCTGACAGCCTTCAGTTTCGGCTCGCCAGACAACCATTTATTTACAATTTAACAGCAATCTTCAGACTAGTCAGGTAAAAATTGTTCAGAAGGAATACAAACATTTTCATCTCGCTTCACTGCCAAAACCCTAAAAAAAGAACATGAATTATGAGTCTTTCTCATAGTTGTGCTGTGTTGCCTACAATGGAAATGATTAAAAAGCTAGCTAGACTGTCACTGCAGCGCACCACATTATAAGTGTAATAACAGTTTAAGGATGCAATCCATCAATGCTGTCTTTGGCTGAAGAAAAAAAAAGTTGATCTATTTCTTAGGTCATCATTTTCAGCATATTAGATGACAAATAACTGCCCATTCATCAATAACAATAGATGAAAGTTGAAATGATTTATTACTGTTTCAGTGGATGGAGCTTGTGGGTTACTGAAGCAGTGAAAGGGGGTTGGGTGAAGTCTGTATTTAATTTCCATGGGTAACAGAATAATAGACAAAAGGGAATTCACCTGAAACAAGGTAGATCAAGGTTACTGACAGGTGATTGGTGGACTTGTTCTTCATGAGCGATGAAGCACACTCAGCAGTCATTCCACTGCCCGGAGTCTGCAAACCACTAAATCAAACAGACCTTGTCTACTCGCTTGCAATCACTCTATGGTAATGAAGTGAAATTGAGCCTGTTTGACTGATTTAAGATTAATAAGAACTTTTTAATCGTCCCTACATTTGTGTCTCTCCAACTCTAGGTGTCCTCATTTGCCCATTTGTTTTTCAAAGATCCCTTTATGGGAGACTTTTAATACTTTCTGACAAGCACAAGTAATGAAGATATAAGCTCCCAGGGACAGGGGTCAATTTCCTCTAATAGATTTAAATAACAAAGATGAACTGTTATTTCCATCAGGGTATTGATCTTATCTTGAAAATTTGCATAAGATGCATTCTTTATGCCAATTTCCCATGTGCATCAGGCCATAGCGATTTTTCTCTAGCTTAGGGTTGTCTTAAAATGAAAGTCCCTCAAACGTGGGCCTCCTATTCAGTCTGTCATCATTAACCGCTTGTCTCCTGATTTCAAGTTGGAGTTTTGTTCTCTACATTTAATAAACATGTGTTTTTATTTAACTTTGCGATTAATACCAAAATCAAGCTGATGTGTTTTTAATTTTATATTGCAGAATTACAGTATACTGAAGATATTTCCTCTCTTTGATAAGTCTTATCTTTACTGTCTGACTTTTACTATCACCCATTGATTTCACAACAAGAAATGTCTGGACACTATATTTAGAGTATCCCTATTTGGATTGTCCCACTTTATTAACAGATTATGAGGCATATATGTCACAAGGTTCCTGTAGATGTCCTGTGGAATTGTATTGCATTAGTCTATCTGTGTAGCACACAAGTGAACCAGGAATGTTGGTGCAGAGAAGTAGGAAGCTCATCCCATGGATGCTCAATTAAATGAGTTGGGGTTCAAGAACAACTAACAATTGTGACAGAGTGAATAGTTGTATTGCAACCTTAAATCACCCCTTGTCCACTTCATCTAAAAAAGCAAAGAAAAAAATCCTACATCTGCTCAGCTCAAAAGATTATATTATTCTACTTGTTTGTAAACTGTCTTATGTTCTTAAAACAAAAAAGAAAAAAAACTGTAGCCAAATAATATAGTTTCAGTTCTCTTGAGAGCAAAAAGATTAACATAATAACAATATATTTCTGAAAAAAATATTATTACTAATTTGACTTTAGACACAGAGTTCTTTTTATGTTTATTATGGAAAGCTGCTGTTGACTACAACTTGAATCTGAATGGGTACCCTGTGGTTTTAGTTCAAGATCTGAGCTCTGCTTATATTGCTAGGAGCATTCAGACCCTAAAATTGCAGTCATGAAAACCAAGTGAATGTTATTTATCTTGCCACATCCTGAAGACCTCAAACAAAATATTGTCACAGTTCTGGTGACCCAAACAGCAAAGCAACACATATAGGCATTTGGGGTCCAGCATATGTGCTTCTGTGTTATTGATTTTAAAACCACTCAAAGCTAGCGCTTTACACACCTCACTGAAGAGATCTTTATAAACTAAGAAACTTACCAACATTGGCATCTACTATGATACTATACCTTTTTAATTGACACACTTGTGTTTCAATGAAGAAGAATATATGCAATGTGTGCGTGTCTTACTTCTCGCAGGTACACCTTGGCATTGATGCGCCATCTTAAAGAATACTGATACCCAGAAAGTGATGAAAGTTTGCTCTTTTTCTTATGTTAACATAACTCACATGATCACATTCCATTCTCCTTTCTGAGTAATTGAAATCTTTTCCCACCTTGCTCATGATAAATGTCTTGCCAGTCCTTACTCAGCCCTTCCACTTTACAGGGCCTAATTAAAGAAAACATTCCATGATTGCCTATTTTTTCTCATGCATGACAACCTATTATTCTTCCTACTACCTGATTAGGGACTTATTATGCTTAGATTTAGATTGATTTAACAGAGCACTTTAATCAAACACTACTTGGTTTGATTTAAGGGACTTGCAGGTTAGCTCCAGTCAAACTGTAATTGTTAATACTAGTTCATGATATAAGTGCAGCATAATTCAGGGCAAGGAATGGAATTGAATTTGAAAATTAGAAGGTAACACAATGAGAACAACAGGTGACATTTTAGGGCTTTCTTTTTTTAGTGGAGCAGTCGTGAAAAGACATTTAGCACCATATTTTGTCAAAAATGACAAATCTATCCCGTCAAGACCAACAGAAACAACTTTGTTCCATCAAAATAATATAAATCTTTATCTCAAATGAACTGATTTTTTTTTAATCATAATTTGCTTGCATTGAATGTATTTTGAAAAATTGCATTTGTTGTGTTTGTGATAACATATAATGGAAAACAGTAATTTCATTATTTTAAAAAATTACAATAATGTAACATTTCTTGTTCTGAGAACATGTGATTTATCATTGATATGAAGAATATTTAAACTTCAGTCCTTCTAAATCTTTTTTATATTTTACTTTCATTTTTAAAATTGTAAAATGTGTATTGTCAAATATTTAAAGTAGTTTAGTACATTTGAATTATATTACATTTTTTTCAAACTTTTAGAAACATCAAATATTACAAACAAAGGAAACACAACAAGCTTTTTGTATTACGTGGGGCTCATTCCACTGGGATAAAATTGAAAAAGATGCACACAGCAATGACCTCAATTGTGCCCATCACTTTGTAAATCTACTAACAGCATAGTTTTTGTACCTAGACAGGGTTTAACGGGGAGGTGCAGGTAGCATATATATATATATATATATATATATATATATATATATATATATATATATATACACACATATACACACTGCTGTGCAAACGTCTAGACATGTTGCGTTTTTCTACTCTGATGCATTATGAGCATCAACAATTTACTCAAAGCCTCCACTAGTGTTTTCTACTAGTATAACAACCTTGACTTGCATAGAGAAGGAAAAACATTGAGTGAATAGCTTGCATCACTTGATTTTCAAGTTGTGGTATCCGAAGCATAATCAACAAGTACAGAGAAACATCATCTGTAATTGACAAACCCAGGACTGGAAGACCCAAAAAGCTGTCTAACAAGGATGAGCAATACTTGAAGATAATATCCTTAAGGAATAGAAAGAAGACAAGCGTTGAATTGACAACAGAACTGGTAGAAGGCACAGGTGTCATTGTCCATCCATCAACAGTCCAAAGTACCTTTGACCATTGTTCCATAGTCCAATTTATGTGTTCTTGTGCATATTTTAACCTTTTAGTCTTGTTCCTCTTTCTTAACAGAGGTATTCTTACTGCAACACATCCTTTAAGTCCTAATTTCAAGAGTGACCTTCGTACTGCTGATTTGATAGACAACGACACCTGTGCTTTCTGCCAGTTCTGCTGTCAATTCAACGCTTGTCTTCTTTCTATTCCTTAAGGATACCAGCTGTAAAATATAGGTCCATAGGCAACTATATACAGTAACTATATAACATTCCTATTGTGTTAAAAAGGGACAATAGTTATGGTGCTTATTGTTTTCTCCACAATTCAGGGACTGCATGGATTCTGCAGAGGCTATACTGTTATTTCTATTTAAACAGTCTTCCACTATTAATCTACTTTATATTATCCTTTCAGAATATTAGAATATACATTTGTTACTAGGATGAAGTAGGGGATTGAATATATTTCTGTAATCCATAGCACTATAGGGCGCAGTTATAAACTGGTTAAGTAAGGATTATGTTTCTACATTTTTAATGGGATTTTAATGAAATTTGTATAATACTGTACCTTGTCTAAATATACTGTATCCTAAAAAAAATAAAAAATAAAAAAATAAAATAAAATTTAAACATTTTATCATGTAGAAGTTTGTTTTGGATAAACACAAGGAACGTTTATGATCAATTAAGTTTACACAGTACAATTGGCACAGCACTGACTCCCTCCTGGTTGCCAAGCAATCCCCTTAACCACTGTACAAAAAGTGTCAGACTAATTTGCACCAGTAGTTACTCATCTAATAACAATGTTCAGCTGCAAGGGTCAGCATTGTCCAAAACACTTAATTAGGCCATACACAATCTGGTAGCACATGTATTACTTGTAAGTTTTCACATATACAAGTTGCAATACACTAACGTGGTTCCTTATGTTTTAATCAATTTCAATGAAAAACAAGAACGCCCATGTACATAAAAAAAACTACACAAATTAAAGGGTCTTTTCCAGGTAATTTGTGTATGTAGCAACTGAAATGGGTAACTGCACTAAAAAACACCCTGGTGGGCATCATTTTATAATTCATAATATAAAGAAGCTAGTTTTATACAGCCTCTAATTAATAGGGAAGATAAAGCTTGTCAACAGCTCAGCATGTGCCCCATGAAGCCTTAATGACCACTAAACTTGTAAAGTTTGCCTTTGTCCTCAATAAATCTTTTAGTTATGTAGCACGTATGGATACGCTTGAGCAGTATTTTGATGAATGGCATGATTAGAGGTAAATTGAACAATTTTACTCGTGGTAAAGCAATATAACCAGCAAGATTTAACAAGTACTCTTGTGGCATTCTCTGGGCTCATCATTTCATTTAACAAAATATATACTAATATTTGCTTACCTTCATCTCCGGCAAATTTGTACTAGAGATCTCTTAGGAGTTGAAACAGCTAGACGAGGAAGATTATTAATCTTTGGTGGATAGTTGGAAAAAGAGACAAGTGTGCAAATTAAATGGACAGGCGGTGGTAATGGGAATAAAATAAAGATATTTAATTGATAGTAGAAAGATATTATATTACTGTTTTTGTTTGTTTAGTAGGAGCGAGGGGATCTTGATTTGTGTTACTGGTAACATCTCCCTGCTGGAAACAAGATAATGCATTTTAGGACCATAATACAGAAAAAAAAAACATCCTGGGGAACACAATTAGCATCCCTTCAGATACATATGTGTTTTAATTAGAAGAATGGAAAATACAGTAGCTTGTTGAATGTAGCATTTCTACATGTTGTTGTTGACTCACCACCAAATTCAGATGCCATGGGATGGTCATTGTTGCTCCCAAAAGGCGCTCCTTAAGAGTTGACGTCACAATAGCCAAAAGCCAGAAAGGATTATATGACTGTGTACAATGCAGAAAACTGGTTTAAAATGTAAACTCAGTCACTCGCCTGAAAGCTGAAAAAACAACAACTTCTGAACAATTTATCTTGCTGTTTACAGCTAAGAAGTCAGTTTATTTTTATGTGTGCACTGTAGTATTCAGTAATTTATTTGAAAGAAGATGAGAAATAATGTAGATAAATGATGAAGTGTCAAGGTCTGACGCTCTTAAATGAACCTATTATGGTCGGAGAAAAAATGTGAAACCCGTGGCTCATTATAAAGAGTTTTCTACTTGTCAGTTAAGTGAAAAGACCTGGAATGATTTCCAGTTTATTTGTCATTTCAGTTATTAAAGCTGTCTACTTGGTGGCATGAAAAGGAATTGAAGACTCTATACAGAGTAAATTGTACCGAGGCTTTCAGAGATATCTTATATTTGTCCAGTGAAGCAGGAAAAATAAACCTTCAAACATGAAGTGCAACATGAGAGCAAAAGATCAGAAACCCACAGTTTTTACTTACATATAATTCAAGGCAAATAAGATGGCAGTAGTTTTGGTAGAAGATGAAGCTAAATGGAATAAATAAAATTAATAGGGAACTGAAGCTCTTGATAATCATTCACTCGCGACTTCATTATAACAATTAATGGTCCTTTTGCTAGTTCACCAAATAATTAGATTTTGCATGGAGTAACTGTAAGACTGATGAATGAACTGTTGTTGCCTAGCCAGCTAATTGGCATACAAAGCTAAGAACAAATAGTACTGTAGCTTTTAAACAAAGAGAACTGTTCAGTATACCTGGTCTGGAAAGAGATCCGAACAGTATACCTGGATAATCAATTTTCTTTAAGGGATGCAATATTCCAAATGACTGCATGCTAGTCAACAAGTTAACTGTGTACATTTCTAATTTGAGGCAAACAGTTCTGTGATGAATAAATCATTTTTAATGTCCTCATTAAAGAAAAGTGTGCTTTTCCCACAGCTGTTGTCCCAGACATGTGAAAAAGAAATAACAGTGACCTCCTGAGATGTAATCTCACAAGTGTGATATCAATAGAGACCTCGAATGGCACCCAGTTAAACGTATTTTTTCATTCCACTTTGCTTTCTGTGAAACAAATAAATAAAAAAAAATAGATCATGATTAATTTTGATAACCCATTTGGAGTCTTAGTATAAAGACAAGCACATTAATTTAAAACACTGTAGTGTTTGCACCACACTTCCAGCTAGATCTTTTTTTACTTACCTGAATTAAGCATTTTAAAAATATAAAATAACACAAACATAAAAAAATAATACATGATCAAAACATTTTACATGTACAAAAACAAGCCGAATCAGGTGTATAAAAAATACAGGAAAGATCAGTTACTACAGCAGATGTAAAACAAAATGGGCAGCTCTTATTTCCCCTTTTATTTTGTAACGTGACCCTTTTCGTAGATGCAGCATGACATTTTTAAATGACTGATCCTATAAGGTTTTGGTTATGTATAACAAATACAGCCCATATATGTGATTTTTGGAATGTCACTGTGTATGGAAGTTACTGATGCATACTAATTCCATTTTACTCAAAGATATAGTATAATTAGGGCTTCTGATTTTCGTTTTTTAACCGATAAAAAATGATAAAACACCCCTGATACAAAATAAAAAGAAAATTTAATCGGTGTATATCCAATAAACACCGGAAAAAAACTGCAAATGGTTATTCAATTCGCATTGACTTGACCCCTTTGCTTGTGAAAAAATAAAATAAAATAACCTAATGTACATATTTTTTTTTCATAATTTCCCAGTGCAGTTGGGCAATGTCCCCCCTTTTACTGACTTGTATCTTGCACTGATTCATTCTGAATACTTTAAACCGACCCCAACTACTGAGTGGCAGCAAATTCCTACACATCTATTGGAGGAGTGTAACACGCTTGCTAGATTTAAAACGGAGCATTGCTCTTGCTCGCGAGATGTAATGCTATATAATATTTCCACTCAATGGAGTTCAAAGGTCACAGTTTCACATAACTTTTTAGAATGATGAAATTGAAGACAAAGCTTGGAGACTAAGCACTTAACATCTAAGCCAAATGCAGCTGGAAACAATGATAGTTAGATTATTTGTTGTTTGTACAGCCCAGCACTGATACGTCTGGGTTACTCATTACCACTTACACTATAGGTGGTAACATACTAAATTGACAAGTACAAAGTACTGTCTGTTACTTCCATTTGGTCGTAAGAGGGTTCAGAGATTTATTTCATAGCCTCTGACACTTATTTCCTACAATTCCCAGAGTATTCTCACAGCATCCTCAAGGACAGCCTTCCCATTTTGACTAAAGCAATGACAGATGGGGTGGTCCGTGTCATGTGATGGATAACAACAGAACCATAGCACTTAATCCTTCTAATTCTAATGGCTACATTATCATGGAGATTTATGGTGGTGTCAAAATGAAGTTCCCCCTCCTATTCATGTTTTTTTTTGTTTGTTTGTTTAAAAAAATTTGAGCTGCAAAAACCATGCATGCACACCATTAATTCTAATTATCGTGGTTCATCTTCTCAGCAGTTTTGCACCCTGGAACCTTTCAGTGCAAATTAATAACATAACGAAAAAGTATATTAATTAATGTTTGTGGCTTTTAATTTCTGGCAAGGATGCTGTCTTGAAGCAGCTGGCAGTCTGGGGCCCTTCGCTGTTGAATCTGTGCCAGATAGTGCAGATGTAATTCTGTTATCTTTTCCTTAGTCGTTTACGCAAATTAATTTGAACAATTAGCCTTTTACCGGTCTGTCATGAATCATGCAAGACGGAGCTGGCAAAAAAAAGGTACTTGCTGACATGGAAGAACTGGTTAATGGTAATGGTAAGACTCCTCCTGAGAGAGAAAATAGCTTGAGAAGATTCCTTGTCACACACTTCTCCATTTCATTTTTGTTGTCCATTATCATACATGTTTCAGTTATTACAAAATGTGATTCATATTTGAAGAAATGAATTGAAGTGATTGCAAATGGTGATTTAAATGACTTCATGTATGATATCTAATATCATGATATAAGCTTAGGGCATACATCAGAAAGGAAAAACATTTTCAACAACTTTGGCCTCAATCACTTTGGAGCAAGCTGCTGACATGGATCAACATTTGGTCCAATTAGGTTTTAATGCTCAGATCAGACCAGTATGCTGATGGATTTAAAAATGGACGCTTTCATTATAAACCAAACTCTATTAGTTCTTTGTGTTGTTTTAGGCTGCATGAAAGTGAAACCAGCTTAAAACATACTCCTGGTCTTTAACTGCAGGACTTACTAGAGGTCGGCATGGGTACCCTAAAACCCGGGTAAAACCTGGGTTTTAAATTACACGACGCAACCCGGGTCTCTTTTTACTATCCAGGTTTGAGATTTTAAAGAAAATGTAGAAAATATGACAATATAGTTGTAAGCGCGGGACTCTGGCCGGCGTGATAAAGACAATGTTAAAACAAGCTTTTGCATTAAGCCTTTTCTTAACTTTTACAGAAAACAATAACACAGCAAGCGGCAAGTACACCTCAATAATAATAACTGCAGCGACTATTCTAATCGGAAACATAACAACATAACAATAGCGCTCTACAGTTCGATTAAAAATGTGCAAACATACATTTTAATTTAGGCGCACGTGTGCCACTGTAAATTCAAAAAGGTTGACTATAAAAAATAAAACTTAATTTTTTTTTTAGCTGAAAGCATAAAACATTAAAAAACAAAACAAGGGGGCTCCCAAGTGGCGCATCTGGTAAAGGCGTTCCGTGTGGAGTGCAGGATGCACCCTATATCCTGGAGGTCGCCGGTTCAAGTCCAGGCTATTCCACTGCCAACCGTGGATGGGAGCTCCCAGGGGGCGGCACACAATTGGCCAAGTGCCACCCAGGGCACAGGGCTTAGGTCGGCAAGGGTGTCCTCAGCTCACCACACACCAGTGACCCCTGTAGACTGGCCGGGCGCCTGCGGGCTTCCCTGTAAGCTGCCCAGAGCTGTGTTGTTCTCCGACGCTGTAGCTCTGGGTTGGCTGCATGGGAGGCCTGCAGAGTGAAAAGAAGCTGACGGCACACGCTTTGGAGGAGAGCGTGTGTTCGTCTTCACTACTCCTGAGTCAGCGCAGGGGTGGTAGCAGTGAGCTGAACCTAAAATACAATTGGACATTTCAACCCCCCCCTCCCAAAAATAAAACACAGCTGTCATAGCTGTCATAGCTCAATCGTAATGTACTCTGAGAATGCAGTTTATTGGTGTCCACTGCCCGCACTGTTAATCATACATTGTCGTTTCCAGACAGTTTGAAAACTTATCAAACTAAGATGAGGAAAATGACAAATTATTTTCATGTGATAGGAGAAGTTTTAAAATAAAACCACGATGAACAAAATTCAGATATGCCGGTGTCTTCACAAGAAATGAGCAATGAAGGTATTTTATTATTATTATTATTATTATTATTATTTTGATGTTTCCAGTATTGAAAAAGGTTACACAAGTCTACAGATCTGAAGGGACTAAATGTATGTGTACTATATAGCATCATGCACTTAAAACATTAATATATGTGAATTTTTTTTTTTTTTTTAATCATTACCCGGAAAAGATCCGGCTACACCAGTATTTCTCATGGCGGGTACCCGGTTCCGGATTTTCTACCCGTGCCGACCTCTAATAATTCCAGTTTATTTATAGTTTGCCACAAAGTGTTACGCACTGTAATAGACACTGGAAGGCAATTGCAATTAATTGGCTGTAATAAACACTAGCAATGAATACTGTACATATGGCAAATGATTGTACATAAGGCAAATACCACTTCCTTATAGAAATGTTAACCTGGGAGGAGCCCTATTATCAGGAGAAAAGACAAACTCAAGTGCTAAGAAATAAGCCAGTTCAAATTACTGCTATAGACCGTTATTTTGAATAAGATGAAAGGTGGTGAAAGAAAATTATCAGTACTTAAAATGATCAGTACTTAATTATCAGTACTTGTGTTTACCGATGTGGAGAATGGGTAGGGTTGAACGAATGTCCCCATTGTTCTGCACTTTTACTTTTTACTTGACCTATAACTCTTCTGCATCTTGTTTGAGTAGGGACCCATATTTCATATCTCCAAACATATGCATGCATAGTTTAGCTCCCCATCCTCTCCTGTCCTAGCTTGCATATTTAATCTGATTTATTGTTAAAAAGCTTGTTATTTGTTATCTATTACATCTACTGTGCGTTTTACATGTTCAACAGTTACTTCCTAAATGAGTGTTCTAGATGTAAGGATGCAAATGAAAAGTTTAATTGACAATTGATTATGATCAAGAGCAGTGAACTAGTGCATGTAAATGTGAATCTCTCTGTGTAACTTTTTGTGAAAAAAAGACAAACAAAAAAAAAACATGCTGTGGCTGCAAAACAAATTGACAGTACTGGACATGTTCCTGTTGTACTATTCCATGATTCATATTAACGTATTCGTTTATAAGCAGTATGTCCACATGTTTGAAGTCTGGGATTTTATAATTTATATATTTTGAAATGTTGAGTGTCCAATTATTGGCCAATTATATTACCCCTGTTTAAAATGTTAAATTATGTTCCCTCAGCTCACCTGAACTGAAGTTCAGTGGGCGTCCTCTGATCCCTCCGGCAAGCCAATCCCCTATTGCACCCAGGAGATCGACATCGGACAGCGTAAACTTACCGGTCCCTGGAGGACAAAGCAAGCCCTGCAGGTGTCCGCTTAAGCTAACTGGGTGCCTGGCCAGCAGGAGATGCTGTAGCAAGGTGAGGTGATGATTTTGCCTGCCTAACCCTCAGGAGTGTCAGAGCCAATGCAACGCTCTATGTGAAATCCCTAGAAAAGTTCTGTGACTTTACACAGTCAGGACATGAACCAGCACCCCCCGGACTGTATGACGCACCCTGCACATCCCCTGGAATACTGGCATTATGTTTCAGTAAGGTCGGTCACAAAAGTTTCAAAATATGTAGTTAATGCATGTTTCTAATGCATATTTCTTCTAGTTCTTCAGTCTCCTTGATATTTGCTAATCTCATTAATGGCAAAAATAGCTGCTCCACTAATTGCCTGATGTAGAAGAAAATCTTTTTAACATTAGATCCGTTTTGATAATTATAAGGATATGTCTTTTTACAAGTGCGTTTGAGGTGCTTGCTTATTAAAGGTGCTTAATAAATCAAAATTGTAATCATATATTTTACATTTCTCATTTCACACTTGACCAGTTCTAGCAATTAAGGATATTGGTTAGGATATTGGGATTACTTCTCCACCATTAAGCATACAATGCAACATATACACATTTACAATTTATTAAAAACATATAGAAATTAGTATTAGAATAAACCATTCGAATGTTTTAAAAATGAACAGTAGAATTGAAAACAGAAATAATCTTGTTTACCGTACATTAAAAACTCCCCTTGGCCAGGCACCTGTGTATCTCTCTGAGCTGAGGCATCACTAAAGTACTGTATATTCCAGCCCACAACACAAGGACGTACTTCCAGTCTTTCAGTCCATTTGCTACGCTTTGGAATTGGCTTCCAATAATAGATGAAGAAAACACTTTTTTTAGCTTCTCTTTATTTTTATTTTGTTTTACATTTCTCAAAATAAAAGGATATTTGTATACACTGTTAGCTAGTCTTTATAATCAACATATCCTGGGGCGATTCTAGAAAAGAGAGCTGTAAAAGTTTTTATCTGTGTAATTCCTACCATTTCATTTTGTTTCACAGCCTAGATACTGTGAAGATTATTTATTTGTTTGCAGTTTGCATCCATGTCAGGTCAAGAAGTCGACAAAGCTCGACATTTAGCAACACACATACTTAACAGCTTCAAATTACATTTTACCAGGTTTAATACTGCCCCTTAGCTTTTTATGATGTTTGGAACCATCCCATCAAGCTGCCAGTGTCAAATCCTAGTTGCCAATTTCCTGATTCTGGTTACAGTTTCTACCTGGGGACCCTTTACCAGAAACTTTGACCGTCTCTGTGATGTTTCAAGTTCTCTGCTAGTTACACTGATGAAGGCACAGATTCAAACTCATGCGTTGTTGTGAGGAACAGTAACACACATTAAGATGCTTCTTTAATGATAATCCACAGAAATATGAAGTATCTGCAGCACAGCTGGACTGCAGGTGGAATGCATTATTTAGGGTCAGTGGACCAATCCAGGTAGACTTTTTCCTATTTGGGAAAATAATCGGGGGTGGATCCACTATCATTTTCAATAGTCATAGAGCATTAATGAAAAGACACTACTTTCATTGTTTTCACAGATTAACATTTGTGTTAGCGTTTGTTGTGTGTGTGTTTTTTTAAAGGTGTAAGCACTGGTATATAGAAGATGAATTCATACCGCATTGTTGCTTTGTTTTCATTGAGTGCAATTAAATAAAAATAAAAATCGATCAGTTTGATAACCCAGTTAAAAAATGTTATTGAAGCATTTCTTTGTGCTGTAATTTACTGTGATCTGTGTCACAGCCTAATAACTATGTTATTGTAAACATGTGTGAACCTATTACTATCAAAATGAGATTTCTTAATTAAAGGTCAGATATATAATATTTAATAATTTTTAAAGAGAGACGTCTCCCCCTTCCCCACTATGGGTAACTAAAAATGTGAAAGATAATATAATATTAATTATGAATTGATATGAGTTAAACAATAATAGTTAGAAAGAGCCAAGAAATAGGTCTGTAGCATTGTTTAATACTTCAACAATTGATCAATTATTCAAATAGAACTGAAAAACATCAAACCTTTTTTTAGAAAACAATTTAACCTGAGTGGCGCATCCAATAAAAGCACTTGCGTAGAGTGCAGGATGCGCCCTATAGTCTGGACATCGTCGGTTCGAGTCCAGGCTATTCCTTTGCCGACTGATGACGGGATCTCCCAGGGGGCGGTGCACAATTGGCCGAGCGCCCCCCGGGGGAGGGAGGGTTAGGTCAGCCAGGATGTCCTCGGCTCACCGCGCACCAGCGACCCCTGTGGTCTGGCCAAGCGCCTGCGGGCTTGCCTGTAAGCTGCCCAGGGCTGCGTTGTCCTCGACGCTGTAGCTCTGGGTGGCTGCATGGTGCATCTGCAGCGTGTAAAAAAGCGTGTGCTTCGGAGGACAGCGTGTGTTCGTCTTTGCCCCTCCCGAGTCAGCGCAGGGGTGGCAGCGGTGAGCTAACTCTAAAAATAACTGGACACTACTAAATTGGGGAGAAAATAACAAAAAACGAATTGCCGACTACTACATTTTTTAAAAGAAAAAAGAAAAAAAGAGAAAACTATTTAAAACCAGTTTAAACAAATAAATAAGGTGTCCACAGATATTATGTTAGATATTTAAAGCAAGTCTTTGGTACATTTTGAACACTGAAAATAAGATGACCTGATGTTACTACAATGTGTGCCCTTACAAAACTGTAATGAAGTAATATAACAATATACTGTATTGTAATGCAGTCCTGCATTTTGGACACCTTTTAATACCATAAAATATAGTGCATTTTACATGTCTGTGTTTTTTTTTTTTTTTTTTTTTTACATAAACATAAAATAGGGGAACTATTATATGAAAAACTGGTCTTCAGAATCAGACACTAAAAATGCTCTTTCTAATTCCAACCTGTAGGGAGAGCACTCTCCCAACAAGTTTAAGATGGATACATTCCAATTTGACAGATAAGATACATTTCTAAAGATGAACACTGTTTTATGTAATGGTATGAAACAATGTTTTACTAGAGTTCTAGACTATTAAAATATTTATTAAACATATTACATTCAAAACACAGGGTTTTATGGTGGAAGACTGTAACATCAAAACTTGTCAGGTATGGTGATTGGATATACATGAAATAAAATAAAATACAAGTCTAAACTGGGTTGTCTTATAAGGCCAATATCATGGTAAAGTTGTAAAATCTTGTCAAACTTCAAGTTAACACAATAATTCATTATTTATCAAGCAATTCCATTGGGATTCAGATATATATATAGGAGATCTGGCAGCAGACAAAGATAAAAATGATACATCATCCTACAAAACATACACCCACCAATTAAAACAATTGCACAAGATCAAAACTTAGTTCACAAAAACAGAGGGTTTCATTTTTACACTTAATTTGTTTAAGGAACTTGAATTATGAAGTTTTACATCTTTTTAAAAATGTAAGGCTCATATATATATAATACTGTGCCATAATACTTTTTTTTTTAACAGTGAATAAGTATTAGTAGTTCTGTGAATTCTCCTAGTGAAACCTTATCCCATGATTTTTCCCATATTCAATGACGTTTAGATACCTACAGTACTCAAAGTAAATGTAATTCATTGCACAGACATTTTCATGGTTTTCTTTAAAAACAAGGCACAAATCCAAGTTATCGGAAGTCCTATTCATAATTACTAAAGCGGTTGTACATTTACAACTTACATACTCACACAGCAATATAAGTTTAAACCATTTGTTTCAGTTGAATGATATAGGTCTCACATGTACAGCCTGCTACAGGTTAAAGAATGGCACCCTGGAGGAACAGCAGGAAGCTGGTGTCTTTCAGGACACTGAGATAGCCTGGGAAAAAAAGGTAAACAGGAAGTTTGACTGTTTGATACAAATATAGCCCATATAACATCACTGTGTCTAATCATTTTATTGTGTTTACCGATGTGGAGAATGGGTAGGGTTTACAGAATGTCCCCATTGTTCTACACTTTTACTTTTTACTTGATCCATAACTTCTGCATTAAAATGCACCATACTTTTTGTTTCATATTTTTTAAATGACCACAGTTTAATCTTAGGTGTCGAAATGTTGAGGTTGGATTTTTATAACTCTTGCTAATATAGAGATGCTGTGATGTCTTTTGAAGAGTTGGTTTGGAGAAACATACTGTCTAAAGCTTTTGCATCTCATAATGGTACTGTCATAGCTACTTTTCCCTATTAAAGGCTAAATGAATTTGAGCCACATCTTTTAAACTAAGCTAACAAATGAACACATTTGCCATCACCAAACTAATCTTGACAGTGATGTATGGATTTTAAGATGAGCTTTGAAAAACTGATGGATATGTGATCTTGTAAATGCTTAGACAAACTAATGCATGTAATTATATTTTCCATTTGAAGTCTATTGCTCGGCATCTTATTACAATATCATTAGTCAAAATTGCCAAAAAATGATACAGTTTGCACATTCTTCTTCGGGGCAATTACAGGATGTGGATTTTTTTGACTGGAATAAAAAAATTTAATTTGTGTACTGCAAGAAGCTATCATTGGGGATTGGAATATGTGTGTCTGTAATTGTGAGGGTTTTTACCAAGACAGGAACATTGAGTTTAGTACCATTCTCCAGTGAAAAAACATACACCTATTAAGGACAAAGGAATTAGCATCACTGTGCATGTGTAAGATGGGCAGCCACAGTGAAAGGGGTCTCTACAAGATATCTGCTCATTCTGTATGGAAAGGAATGACTTGTCCTGGTCCAGGGGGTGATTTAGTCCCCGTGTTTGTCTGTTATGTGGTATAATTAAAAGCCCCCAGTCAGACATTAGAGGTATTACAGCAAACACCTCTTTAACTGACTTTGACAAAAGACAAATGGGTGATTCTGTGGGACAGCTAATTTATACCATCTTTGCTGATCTTAGCCTAATATATCAGTCTCAGGGTTCAGCAGAAGATGGAGGGACCAACCTTTGCAATTCTTCACTTTGCACCTCGATGATGTTCTGTGCCCCAGCTCCTGTAATGAATTATCCAACAGCCACAAGGTCATCTCCCTAGGTCTTTATCACCCTTTGTCTTCCAGCTTTCCTTTCACTGCTCCTGTCTTTATCCACTGCCCACCACAGTCTTAAACAATGTGACTGTTACAGTGTTCCGATAGGCCAACAACTGTCATGCCTTGTCTCTTTATGTTAAAATCAGAGTAGTAGAGGGTATTTCAATGATATTATTGTTACCATAGCTATAACACCTCCAAAAGTGGGCCACCCTTTTGTTTTTAAATATGTAACTTTATACATTACATTTTGTTATGGGATTTGTTTTACTACCGTGTAATTAGGCAGGCTGCAATCGATGCAATCAACTACCAAAGTACAGTAATGCCCTTCAATCATAGTGTTATTGCCATTAGAAACAAGTATATCTTCAAATTACAGATTTATTTAACTTTTCTATTGTAGTGTTCCACAACGTCATCCACTGTTAGGTTTAATACCTAGTTAAATGAAAGTATCATAAGCTGAGGTTGTGTGTGTGTGATATTGAGTGTTAATTGATCCTTAATTCTGCGTAAATAAGCTTGATTTGCAAACCTCAAACTAAAGTGTTACATATCTGTTTTTATTTGCATAATGATATCCAATATACTGTACAAGAGTTAGACAAAAATAAACGTGTGACTGAGCTCCTTGATGCACGTGAGTTTAACTGAAGATAAGAATTATATAGGTGCTCAGTTGGTAGGGGCTTTCAAGACTGCATGGATTACAGATGTTCATGAGGAACAATATCAAAAGTAATGACTCTATGGGCCATCTGGAAATCAGACTTAATTTCAGTTTTTGACCGCAGACTTCTTTGATGGAATTGGAGGCATTATTCATTGATCAATAGTCACATATCCCTCCATATTTAAACCCACTGTAGACTTGTCATGTAGAATCTGTGACATTTTGGCTGCTCAAGTTTGCTCTATGCCCAATTGACAATGTTATGCCAGGTGTCATTATTTTTTGTCGAACCACTGTGAATGAGTTTGCTCAAAATGATCATATTTTATCAGCATGTTGTGTTTATTATTGTTTTTCTTGTGATCCGTGATTTGTGAAAGTGTTCATTTCTGTAGATCTGAGATCTCAAAATGCCATGCATCCTATTATGGTGCCACTGCAGTATCATGTCATTGTCAGTTTCCAGTTTTGTATCGGAAGTGGTGATTTTCTTGGAACGGATAGATTTTGAAATACTTAAAGGAAATGATCTTGCCACACTGAGATTTTTTTTATTTAATTAATATTTTTTAGGGATTGACTGATAACCAAAACCAAAGATTCTTGTCAACAAAATTGAGGTTTTTTGTTTGTTTGTTTGTTTGTTTTGTCGACAAATTAAATGCACACAGCATATTGTCTTCTCAAATTTGTAAAAGAGTTCAGAGAATTTGTCATTGTCTGCATTTACATCAACTGATTAATTGGAATGCATTACTCAAAGGGAAGTGTTTTTGGTTTCAGCATAAAGCCTTTTAACATGTCTATGAAATGATTAAATCTGGGTGGAGAATGTTTAGGGACTGTGGCACTCTAAGATACTTAGCTGAGGTCACTAAAATGTTTCATTAGCAGAACTGTAATTGGACCAACAACAAAGTCTGCCTTTTCTTGCCAATATCAATCAACATTTTGGTGATTTAAGAGGTTCTACACATTGTTATATACCTGCAAGAAGATATACTGTGGTACCAAACATACAAACATACACTGAGCTTGATCAGCCAGGTCAATAAGGATGAAAAAAAAGATGAAAAAAAAAATGTAATTAAATATCAGTTAATTAAAATATTCTTTACAAAGTGCAGTTACTATTTATTGAATTACAAATTTCAGTAACTTAATTCAAGCATGCACCCTTGAAATATTATTTATGTTTACAAAGGTTACTTTGTGTGAACTAGCAGACTTCAAACTGAAAGATAACACTAGAGGGAGCTAAGTTATTGCATCATCACTTTACTTTGAAACACTAAAGTTACAGACACACACTTGAAGCCCAACGGTTTATTACATAAATTGATAAGAAATGGATGGATAGTTTCAAACAAATTAGAAACAACTTATATATCTATTGTTTCAACTCCAAAGTGCTACAAATATGAAGTTGCTTTGTGCATTATCTTGTGCAGATTTATTTTTCAGATGACAAATTCAATGAGAGCCTAAAACGTTATTGCAGATGTTTAAAATTGACTGCGTTGTGTCCTGCTTTATTCACTCTGTATTTCATGAATTTGGCAGATCAAGTTAAAGGTTATTTAGTCCTTTCTCCACACAATACAATTATTGTGTTTAATTAATTTAGTCTTGTTCTAAAAGGCAAAGGTTGTCAAGGCCCAAACCGAGTTCTCCAAGTTATTGTAGTGAAATTCAATTTACTCTAGTGATAAAATGACAAACCTTTTGCAGATATTTTGAATAAGCGGCAAGAATAATAATTCAGACCTATATCACTGTGGTTGAAACAGTTAGTGAAAAGATAAGAGAATAGTGAAATGAATATTGGCTAAATGATATGGCAAAAGGCTTTTCTAGCTGGTTCAGAATCCTGGGGAGGGTGATGACCTTTGTCTTTGAGGATCTGAATTGTTCTAGACATGTCAGACTCTGATAAAAAGTCTTAACTCTTTTGCTTGGATGAGACACCACTTGTATTAACATTGATAGCAAGTCCCAAGTTCAAAGTCTGTAGGGATTCATGTTACTTAAAGAGTAAGTAGGAGGTTCTTAAAAATACAGCGGTACACGTCCCCACGTGTTGCTACAACTGTTTAAATAACATACCTGTCATTTTTATTTATATTGTTAACATCCGGACAACTTTTTACACTTATAAATTTAAAGTCTGTTTCAAAGCTCTTTTTAAAATGTTCGCACAAGTGCACTGCGGTTTGAGATTTGTCCTATAAATCACTGCAGAAAGTGCTCTGGCTTTTCTGTTCCGTACCACATCATGGATTGTTATTGCTGTGTTACCTCTTTGACAATGTGGGCAATAATCCTTACATGATCAGTGCACTAGAGTGGACATTTTGAAAAGAGCTTTGAAATGGGCTTTAAATTTATAAGTGTAAAGAGCTGTCAGGATGTTAACAATGAAAAGAAATTACAGGTACGTTATTTAAACAGTTGTAGCAACAAGTAAGGACGTGCAACGCTATATTTATCGGAGCCTTGCTACTTACTCTTTAAACACCACAACGAGCTAGGTACAGATATTTCTTTACAATATGACTTGTGTTACATGATAATCAGTTGGATAAAAAAAACATGAAAGGTCATTGTTTAATACAGAAATAGAAAATGTTCATTACTGCTAATCTCCAAATACTTGTACAAGCATAAGGTCTCTCCAAAATCAGTCTTCACTAAGTATTTAAGGAATATCCTATTACAAATGTTACAATCATTTATCAAATGTTCATCCACACATTCAGCTGTAGGCCTAAACAGTACATGCAATTTAGTGCTATTTTATAGCCTATAACACCTGTACCATTTCTTATTCCATTATTAACTACAATTGAACATATTGTCATTGAGGGTAGACGGCTCTGTTCTATGATAGGCACAATAGATGAAAAAGCACTCTAATTTTCAATGAGGTCTCAGGGGAAATGGATGATAAATTACATAAAGGTCCAAACACTATTAGTGCATGTACATATCATTTACCAAAAAAGTCATAAGTATACAATAACAAGTATAGCATTTGAGTCCTTTTATATTCCTAAACTCTAAATTCGAGACACATCTTTCTCTTTCCTATGCTTCATCTAACAGAATCAACTACTGTGTCCACCGGAACTCAATAATAATCATAATAATATCTTTATTTTTATATAGCACCTTTCATAGCGCTTTACAGAGGCAGCCTGTGAACTGTGCATTATATGCAGAGTCACTTACAATAGGGCATTTTCAAGGACAAATCTTAAAACTCACAAGTCGGTATGTTATCAGTATACTAATGTTACCTATTTTCCTTTATTTATAGAAGTGCTCACTTCTCATAACCTTGCTGTGTTCCCTGGCTGGCAGACTTTCCAGACTTTGTTTGCTGTATTGCAACAAAATAATTACATTAGGCACACCTCCTGCATAAGAACCACAATTAAATTGGACTGCCACACTAGTATAATTACACTATAACTGCAGTAAAATATATATAAAACACAAAATGGAATAAAACCTCAAATACACAGGTTCCCATTGGTTTTAAATCACAGCCTTTCCTTTGGATGTGATGATATATGGATAACGTAAAAGTGAAATTCCTGGAAATATGGCTGTAACGTGAGAGTGAATTTTTCGACTTGGGTAACTTTCACTAAACAAAACTATATTTAGTTTGGCTTTTGGACAATAATTTACACAAAGAACAAACAAAATTTAAATTGAACCAATCTGCGATACCCATGGTCGATACTTTTATAAAGTAAATTTTTTTTCCTCACTTGAATAAAGCAGCATATCAAAGCATTTATTTAGTTCATACACACACACACACACACACACACACACACACACACACACACACACACACATATATATATATATATACTGATGCACAATGAAAACGCAACAGTTATACATCAATAGCTCATTGTGCACATATATAATGTTATTTACATTTTAAATAGTGAGCAGATAGGTTTGTTGATTGTTTGAGGAGTATTGTTCCTTGGGATAACAAAATACTGAGCTCAAGTCATGTGATTTCATAAAAACACCAGGTGCTCAGTGTTTGGTATCCTAGTTCAGTTAAAATTGCCCAAATTAGTTGATTCAGAAGCTGTATAAATAGCCATTCAAAAAGACATGAACGCCTTTGGTGCAGATTGAGGGCAACCTTAATGCTCAGCAATACACTGACGAAGTCCTCGAGGCAACAGTTTTTCTATTCCTGCAAGCCAATCCGGAATTATTGATTTTCCAGCAGGACAATGCAAGACTACACAGTGCTAGGATTACAATTGCTCGACTTCAAGAAAACAATGTCGAGGTCTTGCCATGGCCAGCTTTTTCTCCTTACCTGAGTGTAATAGAACATCTGTGGGGCCAAATCGCCAGTGCCATCCACAGGAGACAACCGCGACCAGCCAACCTTCACCAGCTGGCTGCAGCTGCACTGGAAGAGTGACGGAACATCCCACAGCAGTCTATCCAGAGGCTGATCAGGTCTATGCGTCGACGCTGCAGGATTGTGTTAATGCTCAGGGAGGTCATACCCGATACTAATTTTTATAATGTTTTCATTTTGACAGTGTGTCATGTTTCATACTGAAAGCTTATCATGATTCTTTGATCTGTATTTTTGTTTACATTGTCTGTGATTTTGTTTTTTGTTTGATATCTATGCTTAAAATATATGATTAAATCCATTAGACCTAAGTGTTGCGTCTTCATTGTGCATCCGTATATATATATATAGTAACACAGCCTTACTGCTCAGGTATGTTTGCGCCCTTTTAAAGCAGACACAGACACAGAACAGTACTTTTAAGGCACAAAGAAAAACCCATTGGAGTGCTAATTAAACTCGTCTTTTTGTTCTAACTAACCACTGGACGACTAAGCCATATACGAGTAACAAAACACTTTAAACACACACAGGTTCACACAGTAGCTTTTTCCTTGACCACACAGCAGACGCTCTTCACAGCTTCCTCAGCCTCAGGTACTTCTCATCAAAATGGAACCAGGTGACTCCCACCCTTCCCCATATTCTGCCACAATATATATATATATATATATATATATATATATATATATATATATATATATATATGGCATGCAGACCGGTATTGTACAGTCTGGAAAATCCTCCAAAACATGTAGTAAGTAAAAACATAAATTATTATGTTTGCAATTAAAATGTAGTGCAATTTTTTGTTGCTTAAAATTTGGTTTTAAAAATAATTCTTATTTTTTTCTGTTATTGTTATCATAGCCGAAGGAGACAGTTTTAACAATGGTTTACTTGCAGGATGATCTGAGTTTCAAAATCCTCTGTTGAGCAGATTTTTGTGAGATAAAACAGTTATCTTTTTACTCAGACTTTTGAACTATCACATGGATGGCAACTGAGTTTAAGCAGAAACACAAAAAAGGATTTGTCTTCTAGCTAATAGCATACTTATCTCTCTACACTCCATAAATCTTTAGAAAATTTCTATTACGGTACAATTTGTCCAGCTTAGTCTATTTATTAGTCATTTTATTCTGCTGCTTTAAAAAGTAATTGTGACGTTTATTTATACCGCCCGTTCTATAAATTGTTAATTATAATGCACTGATTGTGGCTGACATGATTTAAAAGCTACATTAGCACTGTACCATTAGATTTATTTTAGGCCTATCAATCCTTCAATCGCCTGTTTGTGCAAAAATCAGACAAGATTAGCATGAGACTGATTACTGTAAAAACAAACGTGAACAGGATTGAAGGCTCTTCCTGACTAACCTTTTTATATCTTTCTTTTTTTAATTATTTAATGTCAATATAGATCAATAGACAGATGAATGCAGGCACATGGACCATAAAAGTTAGTTAAAAAAAAACTTGGTGTTCTTGTAACAGGCAGTGTTGTGTGATGCACTGCCATTGCGGATTCTGCCCCCTGTTGGTGGTTAAAAGCTCTAAAACCATGAATGCAGAGGAGCCCGGCACAGGGTTGCTGGTTTGTGCCTAGGCTCCGTCCTGTTACACTCTGTAAATCAATTGTACAGTTCTTGTTTCTGCTGCTGTCTGGGTAGCCAATGGCCCATAGGACCCCCGTCTCTGACACCTATGCGGTTAATAGCGTGGTTATTTGTTCTCTCTTTTAATACCTGATCCTATGAGATAATTTCCTGTGAGATGAAATACTGTACATGGAGATACCGTACTGATTAACCTAATCCAAGACTGATTCAGATGTCCAGATATAATAACTAGCCCTCTGAGTTGTAGTTGATACTGTCACATATTTTAAAAGCTATTTTAAAGGTAGAAATGTTTTTTTTTTTATTTAGAAGTAATCACTACGGGCTGAGCTGAATAATGTTTGGTTAGTGCCTTTCTACTAAATGGCAAGGGGGTGATGTATAGATACAGATGTGTTTTATATGAAATATTATACCGTACTGATACCATAGTTTACAATACAAAATACTCATCAGAGTGTGATAAGCTACCATAATATGAGAATACTATAATATTTAGAAATACAGTGAAACTCAACACCTGTAGCTGCTTAAGAAAGGTGTGTATCCAAGGCAACTACTCATTCTCTTAATAACAATAATATGAAGAAGAAGAAGAAGAAGAAGAAGAAGAAGAAGAAGAAGAAGAAGAAGAAGAAGAAGAATTTGATTACAGGGCCACAATATAGTCTGTATAATCTTTATAACCATCACAAGAGGCCGTAAACATCTGTGTAAATATTCTGAAATGCAGATGGATGTTTAAAAGATGTTACACACACAAAAAACTCATATAAACACTGCCGCCTCGTCTCAGCAGAGTACTTAAACCCCTATTTAATCTTTTACATAGTTTTTTGTAATTTGAAAAGGTTTAGCTTGAGGGTTTGCTGCTGCTTAAAATTAAGAAGTCTTATACTTTGGTGATTGTTTTGTGAACTTCATTTTTCATTCCCATGTTGCACTTAGGTATTATGGGAGCTATAGCGAGTCAGCACTGCAAAAACAAACAAACAAAAAAAAACAGATCTGCAAATTTTAAACAGGATTGCAGTACTCATAATTAACCAACAGTGCATATTATTGTGAACTAGTACATATTATTAGTAGAGTGAGATAAGTAAACTGTGCTGTAGGATCTGACCTAATATTACTTGAGTTCTTTTACAATGACACATATACTACCCTTCAGAAATGATTGGGACATACTGTAGGTTATATCTATACCTTGAGGATATAGATTTGTCCCTTATTTGGACAAATATCAGCCTGGAGGCCCAGTAACAATTAATGTTAGGAGCACGAGAGCAAAGCTACCAGCTTAGGTAATTCAATGAGCGACAGAAATCCAGTGGAACTTAGCATGCATTTACAGCCCAAAGTGAAAATATTGTTAAACTTCTAGACTGCCAAGTGGAATTTATCAAACATGTCAACTGAACCTGATGCATGGAAGGATGTCGCTTATAGGCTGTTGTCTGCTGTCCTGAAGGAGTCTCATTCATAATTACATTTGGGGCATTTTCACATGTCTTTGCTTTACATCCATTGAACTTCATCCAGTTCAGGGTATTTGATTCATGTAGACTGTAATGTTTTCAAACCAACAAACCCAATTTTGTCATTAAATCCTTAACAATTCAATCACCTGTATTTGAAAGTAGTAATGCAATAACAATTCTCAATGAACGCCATTTGTTTCAAAAGACAGATTTGTGAAACTTTTTCCATGATACACTATAGAGTTGACAGACATTAATATATATATATATATATATATATATATATATATATATATATATATATATATATATATATATTTTTTTTTTTAAATGGGTAACATATTGCACACATGCTAAATTGAGCAATGGGTGGTAAATATATATATATATATATATATATATATATATATATATATATATATATATATAACACAGAAAACATGCTACCTAGAAATGAGCCACAAGTCTGTTGGGTCTAAGATTATTTCTATTTTCTACACTCAGTGCTGGTGTTATAATGGCTCCGTGAAGTCACTGGATCTTATTTCTTTTCTGTGCAATCTGCTAATGCAGATGATACCAGCAATGGACCCTAAGTCAACTGCTTATTGTTCATTTTTGTACAGCTGTCCAGCACAGAAGAACATGGGAGTTCATATCCAGGGATAATCTGTTTTTCATTTGCTAGCAATGTTAATACCTGGTCTCTGGTGAATCAAGCTTTTGGTCAAAGAATAGAAATGGTAATAACAGAGCTTACGAGTATAGCCTTTAATCCTTAGGTGACCACTCTCACAACCCAGATGAATAGTTACTGTACATGACGAAAACAGTTTAGAAACTACTGGGGCATTATTTTGTCTTATAATGTGCTGTACTGCATTATCAGGAAATGAAAGTCAGTGAAGAACTTCAGGGAAACTACATTTGTCAGTTCACAGTTTAGAGGACACACCAAATCAATTTATAATATTAAGTAGACCATGTGCCATGGGCTCGTTTTATAAGTGTTATATTAAAAACAGCACTCCCAGATTATAGACCACTTTTACAGCAGATATAAGAAAGTTATATGTTGGCTCTCTACCATATTAAATCCTATTTTCCGTTCCCTTTTATTATGACATGAACCTCATTGTGATATTCCTTCAGCTTTCAAGGACAATGTTACAATGAGGGCGGAGTGTAGTTTGCATTGCCATAATAAGAGCTGCCAAACATTAAAAGTCTATTCTTAATAGCTAACAATGTGTGGCGATAGATTCTTGGCTGCTTAAGCTACAATGGCAATATGAATCTCATAAGAGAAGCTATAGTTCTTCAGTTCTTTATTTTATAGCTCTGTAGCAAGTTGTACAGCAGCAATCCAAAAATTCTTCCCTAACTACAAGTCCTATCATATACTGCAGTATTTCTGAGACATTCACAATGCCTACAATGTTGTATTAACATTTCCAAATATAACCCTAAAACAGTTTAATCAGTATCAACCAACATTTAATTCACAAAAACAGACTTTGATTTTTGTTTTTTTTATTTAAAAGCCACATGAATTAAAGTCTTGTGGAAAGGGCTTTATGAGTGGATTAACATTGCACTTCATGTACTGGAAATCAGTTCATACTGATTCACAATTGTGAACAAGCAGGTGACATCAACGGTGCTCATATGGAGCATAATACCAAAGGTGCATGCTAACAGGGAGTTCCAATTACAATTGCACATACTCGTATGCAGTATGCAGAATACTAAGTGCAGACTGGTATTGCAAGCCATGCCCCTTTCTCTGTCTTACATGTGTCCATCAAACCCTCTGAACAGGGCCTTCTATTTTCTGTTCTGAATGCCCCTTTATCTAATCTCCATTTGTGACCCCTGGTCCATACTTCTTTTTTTCAGGTCGAAAAAGTCCCCTGGGTCGACATTGTCAATAACTTTTAGAATTTTGAATGCTTGAACCAGATCGCCGAGTAGTCTTCCTTATAATTCTGGTCACTCTTCATTGCACTCTTTCTAGAGCAGCAATATCCTTTTTGTAGCGAGGTGACCAGAACTGAACACAATATTCTAGTCTTCCTGATGCATTGTAAACTTTTAACATTACTTCCCTTGATTTCAATTCAACACTTTTCACTATATATCTGAGCATTTTGTTGGCCTTTTTGTATAGCTTCCCCACATTGTCAAGACATTTCTGAGTCAACATAAACTAATAGCTCTTAGATAGCTCATAGATTCCTTCTTCAATTTCAGCATCTCCAATTTGATATTTATAATGGACATTTGTATTGCCTGCGTGCAGTTCTTACACTTTTCTATATTAAATGTCATTTGCCATGTGTCTGCCCAGTTCTGAATGCTGTCTAGATCATTTTGAATGACCTTTGCTGCTGCAACAGTGTTTGCCAGTGAGACAATGACTTAAGGGTTCAAAATCATATACAGGCAACTTTTCTGAAGAGGGTATTATAATAATAGCTGACTATTGTTTGGAAAGGGGAAAATAAATTCAAGAGTGAGAAAAATAAGATTTGGCATTAAAACGTGAAATGTCTTAAAAACTATATCACACAACTACTCTGTCACTATAGTCTATGTTTTAAAAATAATTAGCATGGTGATATTTTTTTTAATCAATCACATATACCCAGACCAAGACAAACCTGCCCGGACAGGGCACTAAATCAATGAGAAACAGAAACATCTTACTATACAACATGAATAAAAAAAGTATGAACTCATATAATGATTATGCTTTTAATGTACAGAGGCTGAGTAATCGCATGACACAGTTTTCAAGATGTTTCAAATTGTTTTAGTGCCCTGCCTGGGCAGTTTTCCAATCCAATCATGTATCCCGAACATCTGTGTATGTGGGTAATATCAGCATAAGTAGGGGTGAATGGACCGAAGCTGAAAGCTGAGGTCTGTTTACATGCTGCGAAAAAATAATATGCTTCTTTATTCTTAATATACAAGTTACAAAAATCCAGTTATATTTGTTTTCTAATCAATGCCAACCTTTATTCCACTGTCATTTTCATTGAAAAGGGGAAAAAAGGCTGAGGAAGATAATACTGTTTAAGTGGCTGAGGTAGGTGGCCAATAGTGATGTCACCATTATAAGAGGCTTCTCAAAGTGATTTTTTTTAAATCAGGTTACATCAATGGTGCTGATATGGAGAATACAGCAAGATAAAAACTGAAAATGGTATGGTTGAAGTCATGAATTGAGTTTCTCTGTGATGTGTCATGGAATACAACAGGCAAAGCGTGCTCTCTAATTGTCTGAAAGATCCTCAGCAGTCTGGAATTTAGGGATATTATTATTATTATTTGTTTATTTAGAAGACGCCTTTATCCAAGGCGACTTGCAGAGACTAGGGTGTGTGAACTGTGCATCAGCTGCAGAGTCACTTACAACTACGTCTCACTCAAAAGATGGAGCACAAGGAGGTTAAGTGACTTGCTCAGGGTCACACAATGAGTCAGTGGCTGAAGTGGGATTTGAACCGGGGACCTCCTGGTTACAAGCCATTTTCTTTAACCACTGGACCACACACAAAAATGAATGCCATTAAGTATTATTTCACAATATTTTTACATACAATTACCCATTTATACAGTGGGGATTTTTATTGGCGCAATCTAGGTAAAGTACCTTGCTCAAGGGTACAACAGCAGTGTACCCCACCTGGGATTGAACCCACAACACTCTGGTCAAGAGTCCAGAGCCCTAACCACTACTCCACACTGCTGTATATACAGTATATACAAACACTTGGCACATTTCCTCTGTATATTGAAACACGTGAATAAAACCAGTAGGGAAAAGCAGAACTGCAACCTATTTGCAAAGATTGAAAAATGTTTTTTGTAAGCAGATGAACACAATAGTAAATGTATAGTACAACTCATTGATCAGCGTCATTCCAATTACACAAAGGAATCGATCACATCGTGAAATACCAGTAGAGTATCTTGGAAGGCCTCTTCAGTGAAAGACTGAATTCAAGCAGTGTTCCTTAATGGAACTACACAATATTGCAATTAAAAGGTGTTTTTCAATGTGTCTTCTTGTTTTACCATTGAAAAGTTAGCTTTGTCACAACATTAGCCCAATTTTCTTTCAGAAATTGCCAAAATGTTTCACCATGACTTATTTAATTAATTTTTTTTTTTTTTTTTTTTTTTTTAATAAACACAAGGTTTAAATGTGCTAATCCCAGGAGGCTGAGCTCTTCTTCAAACAACACTTAAAGTAAATGTAAGGTTTGGTCTTAATGTCTTGAATCAGGGCTCCCTTGGAGGTCTGTAGATGCACATTACATTGTTTTCTTTCCATCTATATGGCCCTCACATAACTGCTCTCTTGATTTGATTACTAGTTTTGTCATACAAACTGTCAACACTTTCTATTTGTTACAAGAGAAACTCAAGTAAACAAAAGGAGAATTATACATACCTGTCATTTGAATCACATAAAACCAAAGTCTATGGGAAAATAAAGTAACATTTCCTGTCTGAAGAGGCCTCCCTGCTGATTCTGTTTATCTGAAAATTGAGTGGTTTTTTTAAAGCTCCTAATGGACTGAGATTTAAATAAAATCTGACCCTCGGAATAAAAGAAGACATCATGAAAACAATAAAATTATACATTTAGCTTGAAAAATGGAATTAAAACGCTTGCTTCCTTTTGCTGAAATCTTTTACATAAAGAAATGGGGAGAGAAAGAAAAAGTGTGGAGCAAACATAAAAGGGAGTCATTAGAACAATTCTTTAGTGATTATGGTTTCATGATTTAAGGAGGACACACATAGAAAGATCAACATATATTTAATATACTGTAAACCTATATACAGCACTTCAAGGTCTTGGCAAATTAAAACAAACTTTGACAACGATTTATTTTCACTTTTGGGGCACAATATTTTTCTTGGTTCTAATTTCAACTGGTTCCCTTTAGTTGCATTTCCACTGGCCAAAGTTGTTGTGCTCAGATTCAGTCTTGTTGAGCACAGTGCTTGTGAGACTTTAATGAACAAAACATTGTCTCCACCGACAGTCAGTGCTGACTTTTCAAATAAATAAATTAAGCCTTTTCTAAAACACTCATGTCACAAGGTTCAATTTAAACCCCTGTGCAAAAGTCTGTTTTCTTGTTTTGAATCCTGTATGCTCACTCAACCTGCCCTGGTTTACTAATCTTTCTGGTTGAGACCTGAATGAACTGGCTTGCAGAGGGATGGGGGACAGCTTGTTCATTGAGAAAGGTATCCAGAATGGGATTTGTGGTATTGGAAACAGACATTTGAATTTGATTCAGGTGTCTCTGAGTAATTCCCTTTAACATGTTTGAAGTTGTCAGTTATTCATTAAAATGTAATAAAAGATCTCTAAAATGTGTTAATTACACAACACAAAACAAAGCTTTCCCTGGTTTGGCCCTTTCTACACAATTACTCAGGTCCAATCAATACCAATCTGACAGTATGATTTAATATGGAGGATGTTGTGATCAAACCAATTAAAACCACTCAGATTTGATCTGCAATTATTTGTCTTACCTCTCTTTATCCATTTAATATAAAACCATTTGGATTTCATTCCTGATTTTCACTTTGCTTGTTTCCATAAAAAATGCATCTCCCAATCTTTGCAACATCTCTGCAGTGAATTGTGTGATTGTAATAAGAAAACTTAAATACACTATTTACACAAGCTTTTTTGTAATATGCATAGAGAATAATGCAATGTCATCAGGTTTTGGGTTTGTAGTTACTGATATTGACATTTACAGTACCTTAGTACAATCTCATTTAGTACTATGTAAGTACATAGAGTAGCACTAACATGTTATTACATTACCTAACACACAATAAAACCAATTGATTTTTTTCTGTATCATTTTCTAAACTGCTTCTCTTACCAGACACTCAAACACAACTGCTTGGGTAGTTCTCATTTTTTCAATGCTTCAGCATTCTTGCTTCATTGATTTCAATCAAAACCTATGCAGAAACAGTGCTGGTTTTTACTGCGAAAGGTAAATACAATAAAGGGCAGAGATATAAAACTTTTATTACGGAATTTCAAGACCACCTGTATATTAATGGCACGTGCTCCTGGCCCCAAGGGTGTGTTTTTAAGGTTACAAATAAACATTATAGACTGCATCTTTAAATCTCCTTGTACGCAATCTCTGTTCAAAGAATATTTATACTGTATTCTTCATACAGTATACATCTTACACTCTATCACCCACAGTAATATCAGTTTAAAGGCTTGGGTTGTGTTAGAATTTTATGAACCTTGAAAATAGAAACAAACCAGACCTATTACAGTAATTAAATTGTATCAATATTCTCATTATTTATTTAAATAATTGCATCATTCCATTCCACATTCCATAACTGTTCTACGGTAATAAAATTATACTAGTGTATTTATTTCTTAATTTAATGTTTAACGCAAGGATGAGTACATTACCATAGTTTTTATAAATGGGTCATACAATGCAGTTTTATATAAATCACAAAACGGAATATATATATATATATATATATATATATATATATAAAATGCAAATCTATAGGTATTTATTGGGTTGAACATTTTTGCTGAGTATACTACATTTATGCACGCATTGTACTCCCCTCTTCCACATGCGTGTAACTTCCCCGTGCGACAGTTACCTCTGTATTTTCGGATTGATTAGCATTTCCTTGTGTGTTAAATACAATCTTTGTTTGCATTTACTGTGTTTTATTAATATATTTATATTTTGCCAATTATAATGCCATTGACTCCCATCTGCTGTGTTCCAAAACAATTGTATTAGCAATGGCATACCAAGAAATCTCACCTGGTCTTGTTTATAACTTAAATTGCACTGGTCATATGAATGCTTCTGAACTTAAAGTGATTGTAGTGAACACAATAATTCCATAAATCTTACCCATTATGATATTTCATTAATTACATAGGTCTCAAATGTGCTGTTGGGAAGAAAACACAATGTCTAGCAGACATGTATTTTCATTCTAAAAAAAAACATCTGGCACAACACTCAGTCTTTACTGCTTTACCTCCTTGGTGATTTCACCCCAGTAGTGTCTTCTAGGTTAAAGCATGTTATTGGACAAAAGCATGTCAGTCATTAGGGGAAGTAGCTGATTGGTTACTGACAGGAAAGAACTAGTGAAGGGATGGGGACAATCTCACCCTCCATGTAAAATGACCCAGGAAGTACAAGACTGTCTAAAAGTATGGCTTACAAACAGAGATGTATTTCATCTAGTGTAGTACCAGATATCATGTTTTAAAATGAAAATGCATGCTAGTTTTTTTTTTTTTTTTTTTTTTAACTGCACATTTGAGGCCAATATAATAAATGGATGTGCATAGTAAAGAACATTTATGTAACTATTTTGTTAGCTACATTTAGCTAACATTTAAGTTTCACCACTCATGTTTGCCCTAATTTGTATGTGTACAGTATGTGTGTGTGGGTGTTTTTTTCAGGGATTTCAATTAAGATGTATTTCTTATAAATGTATTAATGTAACCTAATAAACTTCATTCAGCCTTTCAAAGGGGCCTGTGCGCCCCTTGTTGCACAACCCTACAGAGACTTTTCTACTGAGTAAGCATCTGGGGGGAACGAAATAAAAAGAGAATAGAAAGCAAGTAAAAATAATAAAAAGGTGGGTTGTGGGGGAAGAATACTACAGCCTCTTCAATACGTTTTTAACAGACTCTACATAATGTAATATCTACCGTTTATTGTATTGTTCAAAATCTAACATACAATAGCTGGATTTGGGTCTTTCACTGGTCCGTAACACAACCAGGAGGTTAAAGATCCTGGATCAAAATTGTACAAGAGCAAAGAAAACCAGATGATCAGAAATGTCCCTGATCGATAACTGTCCTCTTTCCAGTTTTCCAGAATGCATTCTTATTTTAAAGGGTAATTTCTTCCCTACAGATCTTTGAAAAGGGTTATGTACTTCTCAACTCTTGCTAGTAGGGTTGCCACCCGTTCTGGTTTTGCCTGGATTGTTCTCTTTTTGAGGCAGCTGTCCTGGGAAATCTGTAAGACTTCCCGGGACATTAAATGTCAAAGAATATGATTTATTTATTTATTTATTTTTGTATGAAATGACTCTGGTGTCCCGGTTTTTTGTAAGTCAGAGGTGGGAACCCTACTTGCTAGTGACACCCATGACTATATTACAGAAAACTATTGATATAAAAATCATATGACAGAAACACAGTATTTTTGTTAATTTGCACATTAAGTGAAATATTCTAGTATAAGGGATTGCTTCATACATGTACAAAATAGACCTAAAATGCGTGTATTTGAAACTTAAACAATGTGCAAGCCTAGATGAGGAATTGTATTGAAAGAAATTCTCATCCTTGAAGAAAAGAATATGCAGTCTGTAAAAAACTTCCACCTTAAAGAATAAAAAAAAAAATCACATACCATTATTAGCTTTTCCACAGCTGGAGCCCATTCGTGGCTATTTGCATCTTGCAGAAACGTCCAGCTGAGAGCAGCTTTCTGAGGTGTAATGACTGGTTGTCACAACACGCTGGAGGTGGCCCCCTAAGCAAAATGATCCCCTGTCAGTCCCAGAGCAAGGAACACATTGGCAACCTGTAATTCGGCTCGCAATGCTTGCTTCCTGCCTGGGTTTTGTTAAATGCCACTTTGTAGGAAGTAAATCTGCAAAGTTGTGTTTAATAACGTTTCTGAGAGTGATATTTGATGGGAGTGTTCAGAAAGCAGCTCATGGAGTTAAGAGAGATTTGTCATTTGTTTGCACTCACAGGTTTTAATCTATTCATTGAAACAGCCTATTTTTCTAACTATACATTTTAAGATAAATGGAAAACAATTATATGGTAAGGAGTTGTGACAGCTTCCATAAAATCTCCCCTTGTCTATTTAGCTTAAACTACATTTTTTAAAATTATAACCATAAGTGCTATAAAGTGCATTGTTACCTATTATAAGGTAAAAGTTTTTTATTCAAATATTTTTGATGTAGGAAACAAAGAAGCAGAAGAGATTATGTTGAGCCTGCAACACCTTACAATGCTGGACATCTAAAAGTCTTCAGTGGCCATTATCACCAAATTGATTATTTTATAGAATATCGCTCTGGATCACTGTTAGGATGGGTTTGAAGGAAAGCAATTTTTTTTTTTAAAGACAGGTTTTATAAAACATTACCAGCAACCACACTCAGAACATGTGCAGCTATGGCCAAAGGTTTTGCATCACCCTGTAGAATTAATTAATTTTGCTTCATAAAGTCGAAATAAACCTGCTGAATAATGTTCCGTTAACATATTGAATTACATACCGCTTTGTAGTTTTTCATATACTTGACGAAAAACTGTCAAAAATTAAAAAATGTGACATTTTGAAATCTAGCATGAAATACTGTACCACTATTATGACTTCTGGTAGACTTTTGCGATTTCATTTTGTAGTTTCTTTGATTACATGATAAACAAAAGATCTAAATTATGTTTATATAGTTTTTATTTTAAAATTATGTCTCAATCCCCAAATTCTAGGTGATGCAAAACTTTTGGCCATAGCTGTACATGTTGCTTGAGCTAATTGCTCAAAAGTAGAACCCTTCTTTACTGACAAAGAGATATTGGTTACTTTCAACACAGCTGTGGACCAAATTTGCACTGATCTACTAGGATGAAATGTAGGGATCTATTTGCAATTGACTATCAAGTTTAATATCAATTCACTCTCTATTGCATTGTTTTAGAGAATATACGATAAGAAATGTACATTTTTTGACAAATGTTTGTAAAGAGTCATGTCTTGTTTATTGCTTAGGAAAACACCATGTTAGGACAATAACTTACAACAATAACTGGTGTTAAAGTTTATCTTGCTAGTTTTATATTGATGTTTTATTCTACACATAACATGGGGCCAAAATGTTCATACATTCAATTAATACCTCAACAAAGTACTGCTTAGAATATTTTCTGCATATTCCTATGTACATAAACAATACACTGCTAAGCAGTCTTTGGAAACGTTTGCACATTTGTACACTTTGAGCAAGTATGATTTCTTACCATACATTAAAAAGACAGATCATTTTATTCCCCAACAGGCAAATACATAACTTAACTAAACCTGTGAAAAGTGCAGTGAAAATTAGGAATTAAACATTTTCAATCTAATCTGTCACTGATGCATAAATCTTGCTGACAGTTTTAGTCACTTTAATGACCTGACTGTTTTAGAAATCTGTGCAAACTTGCACAGTTACAGAAAAAGAAAAGTATATGTTGAACATCACCTTATTTGCATAATTTACCAAAAGCCAATGAGGCAGTGAAAGCAGCGCTGGTGTTAGTAATAAGTGTTTGGGGAAAGGCAGAAAGAGCACTAATGGTTTGCCTTTGGGGATATCTGTACTCCATGGGGGAGGAACATGAGAAATATTTTTCAAACAGCAGGGGTAAAGGTTTTAAAACTAGAAACACATTGAGTGATAAAGATGTTAATGCCACAGGGTGCAAGACATTTACACTGTGTAATTTCAGCATTAAGGGGTAATAATCATGTTTCACCACTGATATTAAAACAGTACCCCCAAAGTCTTTCAAAAGACTGCTTGATGACTATATTTATCTTCAGGTAGCAAGGATAACATGAGACGTGCCTTGGTGTAACTGACTGCAATCACCCTACATTACCAGGCATAGTTCTTTTGTTGTAAGAATGTTAAAGAGATACCTAACAGGACAAAGACATAGCACACAGTTTTAACTTTGGGAATCCTGAAATCTCTTTTATTTAACCCTTCATCAGCGGCTATAATTGGGCTCCCACACAAGGCGGGAAGGGGTGTATATGAAAGACGTCTTTTTTAAAATAATATATTTTCAATGATGTACTGTAAGAGGTAATACAGTAGCTGCATTTAGTAATCTAAACAGCATAAGAAAGACACACCTTTTTCAACTCCCAGAAGACAGAAAAAATAATAAAATGATTTTTTTCAATAGTTATGGTAGCAGGTAATAAGCAGGATACTGTAAAAAATGCAGTTATCAAATACAGTGCTGGAAACTAATGTGTTGTACACAGTTTCTACATCTCCCTCGGCTCTCAGGCGCGTCTGAGCAATTTATTCTGCCACTAAGCAGGTGACACACTCTAAAACATGAAGACATAAGCCCTATACCAGCTTCTACAAGGTAGATGGCTCTTTTGTACAGCGGTATCCGCGCTATGCTTCAGAGCGGGAGGTACCGGGTTCGCGTCCCACCTCCGCCTGTGAGAAGTCCCTGCCTGCGGGAACTGTGGTTTGCCACAGTATGAATATATGGTCATTTTTGGACACTGGAATTAGCTAGAACCCTCTGAAAACCTAGATAATCTTTTTTTAAAATAAAAAGTCATTTTCAGTCTAATGTTACTGTATTACCCTTTTTACTGTGGAATACCAAGATATAAGCATAGCAAAGTGTCGTAAAGTTTAGTGATTCACATGCCCTTTTACTCTTGATAAGTTAAGACTCAATCGCTCCTTGTTGCCCTCACAATACAGGAGTAGAACATTGATTGTTATTTTTTTAACCACAAATTTATTACAAGTGTAACAAATTGCACTGCTTTCTAGGAATGTTACTGAGTAAATTTAATAACTTCTCTCCTTTTACTGAGGTTCAGTGATACATTAAGGAGTACATTAGCAGCATTTGAATTTAGTTTTGCCCAGTGATAGTTATATAAATTGTTTAGATGACTTGTTAAAAGAACTATTGCAGAAGCATTGGCTGTCATCATTTTATATGATATAAACAGTGTTAGGGATCACCAAGCCGTCTAATTAAACCGGGGCTTACAGATCAATTACATATGAAGACCATTATACACATAGGTTCAGTGCCAGCAGGAGTCAAATAAAAGTGACATGTAGTCAATGTTAACAGCAGAATAGAGGTAAGTCAGGATACAGATCTCTCCAAATCCACCAGATGAAGTACAAGAATTGCTTATGATAAAGCACAATGCTAACTCTCTGGTAATGAGTTGATTAATGTGTAAAAGACGTTTCAGATCTACACATTGCATCAAATTACATCAAGCACATGTTTATTCAAAACAGAATGAATTATTTAAGGAAAATACACAGTGGTGATTTATCAAAAACAGGAAGGATGGGGAATGCTTTTGAATGTCAATGGAGTGCTGTTAACTTCCCATAAAAAATTATAAATGAAGGCACCGAGTCAGTAATACAGTACATTGTGATAATGACATTTGGGAAGAGATACTGTGGCAAAGCTGTTAAGCTCCTTCATTGCACCAAGAAGATTAGTGAGTAGATGTGCTTGAATGACAGTGAAGGTGGTAATTCCAGCCTGGAGAAGAATTGACATGCAGAGGTCTTCTAAAAGCCAGACATTTACTTTACACGAAGGACCAATTGTCCTTCGTTTGAGAGCAAACTCTTGTCACAATCTACAAACCAAGGACGCTTGGGTTCCCTATTCATTTGTCATTTAACTTTTTTTTTCTTATCAGCATGAGCTTATGTAGGAATTGATCATAATTGTTTGTACTTCTCAAAGTTTTGGTGTGGTGAGAGGTTAACCAAATCAATGTGTGGGTGTGTGGGAGTAGTAATCTAATATTGAATGACTGTTCTGTTTTAGCACTCTCATAAACCCCAAATGGTTGAACATACTCTGCATTCTCTCACATCTTACTCAGACAGAAACCAAGAATTCTGGACCACTTTGTGTTGTATATCTTATTAGCTGGGACCTAGGCCTGCCACAGCTTTACCTTTTGTCACATAGTCCATGCCCATTATAAGCTTTCAGGGAGAAACCTGAGTGTGTGTAAATCCACATCCCATGTTTTATTTTTTTATTAGTGTTTGGTCTCTTCAATTTATATTTAATTTACTTTTTCAAGTTACAGTGAGCTTTGAAAAAAGGAGCATTTTGTCAGTTCTTAACCACTTCAACTTCAGATGTAAAAATGAAACCCCTTCCCAGGTACCATATTTTGAAAATAATAATAACAATAATGTTTTCAAACCTCTGATTGCTATAAAATGTTAACATATGATGAATAAAATACAAATAAATGACCTAAACTGTGTTTTTCTTTAAGCCTTTATGTTCCTGTGTACTACATACCCATGTTCAATATAGAGATAAAAACAGGGTTTTTTTTGTTTTTGAACAATGAAAACAAAAACACTGCTAATAACGCTAATAACAATAATAATCAGTAAACAGTAATTAGCAAATAAAAATCAAACAACATAAAAACGTGTGCCATTATCGACTTGCTCTGTGCCATTTCAAACCAAACAGCTTCCTGTTTGCAGCTGGCTTGCCTGTAAAGTAGCTGCATGCTCTTTTGTTGTACAGTTTGTACTGTTCTTGGCTCCACATCCTCTTCATCATCATTGCTGAGTGAGAAGTCAGCATCACTGTCGCTGGTATCGAAATCCTCCAAACCAACTTCACTCCTGTTGACGCTCTCCACTTACAGATATAAATGACAGTCCAGTATCGGTCACTGAACTGACTTGTGCATTAAGAAATTATCATTCTGTCATCAGAAAGCTCTGACTGGAGCAGAATGTGCCTGGGAGAGGACACATTGCTGATGACCCTGTGCTAGCACTGAGGTGCCTGGTGGTCACAACAAAGAAAAATTGGAAAAAGTGGTGAAACACATATGCTGCCAGTGACAGGAAAGCTACCTCGAGAGGGGATCACTCTTCTCTGTGGGTCCTCCTTGGCTGTCAGTGTTAACACCACCTTGAACTTATCGTTGGTTTTGTCTAACAATAAATAAGATGGGAGTTACAAGTTACTTCAAAGTTAAAATAAGTGTAAGAGAACAACCATTTTGTTTTCCTCTTGTTATATTTATTTACTGTTTGTTTTCACTTGACAGTAGGTCATGTGGAGGCTCTGTTATTTTGCGGCCTGAGTCTCTGCCATCATCCAGACTATTTCATTATTGTGTTATTATATTTACTACAAAAAGACAGTGATGATGGTTATCTGAATCCTCTGTTAGGGATAATTCAAGCTTATTTTAAATACATTCTGAATAATTCTAATTACATAAGTTCCTGCCAACAGAATATCTAATTGCTTCAATGGATGTTGCGTAGGTAGCAGCCTGTGACTTATTGTATGTCTGCCTAAAAGGATTGCTATTTCTCCAACATGGAATCCTGCCCAAAGGCTCTAAGGTTTGTGAATAGCGTTATTTTAGGCAAATATTAACACCAAATAGTATTACATGCAATATTTAAATGGAAATGTGCATGAAAACAAGTTGAACCAACAACCAATATTCAGGTGCCAAATTCGGTATGGTTAAGCTTCCCGCTTCATGCACATGCCCACACATTTCTCATGTGCAAGAAGGGTTGTAGGATTGATTAAATCTGTTTGTTAGTTGTGTGTCCCTTAGGTCAAATATTGTGCCTTCAATATTGCAGTTGGGATAGAATCAAGTGGGACTTCCAAAACAAAGCTATGGATTAATAAAAGTCTGGATTTTGGATTGACAGCTACAACGTAGGTGTCTGCATGTTAAGATTTTGATTTGGCTTCTTGATATAAAACTGTCACCATAGTGAACCACAGGAGGGTAAAAAATGGTTTAACCAAAACAAAATAATTACGCATGGAAAAGTTGGGTGTATTATGTATAGAGAAGGAAACCAGAATACTGTACAAAATCAAGCTGTGCGTTCTGATACATAAATTGTGCGTTGTCTTACAAAGAAGGTTAATGATGCAGAACGTTTGAAAAATTGTAGAAGCTACATGAATGGAATGGGATGAAAAAACAAACAGTGCATTGAATAAACATGGTGCAGTCTTCCCATCTAAAGCCTTTTTTCACTGACAATGTATTTCCATAAAGCATTGAAATTGTTCTTACAGTATTTATCTGTATTTATTCTGCAAAGGTATAAAGGTAATGTTTATTTTAAGTACACTTTAGGTTTCTCTACACAAATAGGTAAAATAATGCACCATATTACTTAACAAACCACACATATTCAATTATATAGGTTTCTCTTTCTTCTGTTTGGTGTTATTCCAAAAGTATACATGATTGTCAAAGATTGCATGTGGGGACTTAGAGGAGTAGGGCATTTTACAGATATGCAAGGAGGACCCCAAGTTGCTCACCTGGTAAAGGTATAATCACGTGGTGTACACGGGAGTGCAGGTCAGCGTTACACTGGCTCTGACGCTTCCATGAGTTAGGCAGGCAAAATCATCAGAGACTGTTTCTCCTTATTGTGCTACAGTAGACCTTACTGGCTGGGCCCCCTATGTCTCAAGCGGACACCGGCAGGGCTGGCCTTTGTCATCCATGGGCCATCAGCTCATCGACATCCGCTCTCAAGCTTCTGGGTGTAAAGAGGCAATTGGCTTGGCTTTGGTATTAGAGAACACCTACTGACCAGTTTTACTAAGCTGCTGTGGTAAATTTCTCTAGAGGGAATATAATTGGACATACTGTATTAACACTAGTACTGTCGCGGTTATACTCATACCTGAAACCACCGCTGGCGGTCATTATGATGGTTACAGTTTAAACAACATCAATATTTAAAAGTTTTATTCAAGCACAGCCGAAACGCAGTATTTAAATGAACAATTAAACATAAGGGGGTTTATTTTCTAACTTACCACATATAAAGCACTACTTCAAAAAATGAAAAACCATAATAAAACAAACATTTCAAAAGAAACTAGTGTGTAAACAGGTGTAAATAGTATATGTACATACAAAACTGTACTTTTTTAAAATTTAAAACGAAAGTAACATGTTTTCTCTTGCATGTGTCCCTCGGTGCAGCACAGAATCCAGGCTGAGCTGTAGCTTTGCAGTTTTCTGATCGAAATGTTTCTGCCAAAGTGCTGTGGTTTGCTTCAAGATGAAATCTCTCCTACTGATATTTTCTCCAGAGAATTCCTTGTACACAATTAAGGAATATTGTATGTCATATTCAAAATAAAAACATGTATTGTAAAAGGCAGGCAAAATTGCTGCTTTGGCGATTTTGGGTGGGCGGGATTGTAACTTCCTTATTTTCGTGGGCCTGCCTTTCAAAAGCCTTCAGGTTATTTAATACATGTATTTAGGAAAAGTCATAAATTGACAACCGCATAACTTTCAGACACGCAGAGTAATTTAAATTTGAAAACCTCAAACCGTCAAAATGACTGCCGTGGCGGTTGTAGTGTTAAATGGAAAAATAATGGATGTAAAAAAAATAAATAATATGCAGGTTTCAGGTAAGTTCTGGAATGCAACAGTGACTATTATGATCCACCTCTTTATTATAAGTTTGCCAGACCCTGGACTAGATGGCTTTTGTCACAGTTCAATGCGAGTCGGTAAAGGAAAGAACCACACCTACTGTAATTACTGCAAAAAACAACAGCTCATAAAATAACTATCAGGGAGGTTCATCGTGTCCTACTCAACTGCAAATAAGACATTAAAATGAATTCTAGTGACCCTAACCTCATGTCAAAATTGAAATAAAGGTTAAACTGGTCTTTTGAACAATACATATTTTCCACTGGCTACATTGCTGCAGACACCTTGAGAAACAAGCAACCATTGCCAAGCTAAACTAAACCAAACGTGTAACTTGTTACAATAGAATTATTTCAAAACATGAAGAATGCAAGACTCCTCAGAGTAAACAGTAGCCAGACATCCTGGCATCTGCTACTATTAATTTACTGCTCACTGCTTTCAATGTGATTCCCCCCCCCCCCCCCCCCCCATATGCTTGGTATGCTGTTGCTTCTATTCTGTCCCGAATCAAGCAGGTTTTATGTGAATTATTTACTGAATATAAAGGCTGTAAAAAGCACTATAAACAATTTATTTAAAAAAAAATGCTGTTCTCCTCAACAATATAATTATGCTTGGTCACTGAATCTTGAAAAATAAACCAAACTGGCAAATACGTGTACTAGGCAGGAAGTGGTTTGAAGATTTTATTTGGTTCTCATAGTTAGGTTCAGCTTCTTATCTGATAAAGACCAGGTGTGTCTAGCATACTGTAATGTGTTTAGTCTGAGAATAACCCAAACACCATCTATTAACCACAAGCAGAGTGAGACAGGAAAAGTCACCAACTTTTTAATCTCTTTGATATTGTTGGAAATTCATAATAATAATGTATTGTACTGGGCATGTAAGCAGCACAGGAGCAATTAGAATAGGTGGGGCCAGTTTGATGCAGAACTATATACAAAGAAAAAAGAAAAACTGGCCACCATGTCTCTCTCTGTTTTTTTGTGCCACACAAAGCACAAATACAATGTGGAATCAGCATCTACAAGCTTCACTATCTCGTCATGCTTTAAGAAGGGTGATATGAAAAACTAAAGCTTGACTGTACTGCAACAGAAGGGATATTTAATTATTTAGTCATCTTTTGAGGAGTACGACCATGGTTGTCTGTTTGCCAACTGTACTTCCCAGCTTGTTGCAAAATTAAACAAACTCATATTTTCATCTGTACAGGTGAACTAGGAATATTTCTAAATGGTACAGAACCCATGTCAATTGAATTGTCCATAGACAGATGAATTAAATTAAGATCTCAATTTAACGAAAGCAGTGCACATTTCTTTAGGCTGCTGTAGTTGGAACTGTAAGACTACATATGAGCTTGTTAAAGATCATTCACCGAAGTCTACGTCCTTTCTTAGTTATTATACCTTCCAGCTAAAACTTATGCAACGAACACTTTTGCAATGGCCACTTTTCCCCTATTCCCATGGGTTGCGTTTTTTAATTTAATACAATTATCAGTTACTAGCTATATTAAGAGTGAAGCAAGCTTTTGAACCTCATGTGGAATTACTGAAGGTTGAAGCTAGTATCAGTGAATTGCTGCATGGTTTTGAAAGAGCAAAAGTTAATCCAGACCAAGGTAAATGTAACGTGACAGCAAGGATGCCCTAGAGATTACACAATTGTACTATCACATGTAACACAAAGCAAGACATTTCCCACTGGAGCTCCTACAGATGGACATTTTACATATTTAAGAGTTACTAGACATGTAAATACATTTTACATCTGATCTAGCCTTTGCACTGATATGCAGTGATAGTAATGACCTCTACTTAAGAGTTATTTATAAGAAGAGGATATTATTTTTACATAACTTTTACATTGTGTTCTTCTACTGTGTTTTAGAATAAGGTGGCAGATTTACTTTTCCTAATGTAACCATGGGGCCTCAAGGAACAAGATGTGCCATTATATTAGATAAAGAAGTACCCAGAACAGACTTGTCTGGTGATAGCAGTGTGCTGTTCCAGCATCTCTCAGTATATTTATATGTGTATAGTTACTCAAATACTGTTAATAGTTCTACTGTTGTAACTGGCAGTGTTGTTGGATACTGCCGTTGCAGATTCTGTTCCCTGTCGATGAGATGAGGTTAAAGGCTCAGGAATGCTGATGAGCCCAGCTCTTTTGCATACTGGTTAAGATGCTCACTTGTGGTGTGTGAGGTCAATGGTTCATGCCCATCCTCCGCCCTGTTTCATTATCAGCTTAGATTGAAAAAACAGTAAGTAAAGAAGGCAAATATCATGTTTATGTTCCAAATGTATGCAGGCCTTCAAGGCAGAAACCTGAGGCGACTTAAAATACCATAACAGATGTCTGAGTAGCCCAGTGTGGGATTGGTACCTTCCAGCTTTCGATTTGTTTTAGTATTGCATCCTAGCATTGCCTGTAGTTTAATATAAAATGTTCCACAATAAGGAAGGTGTTATTGTAGTAAATAATCAACAGAGTTTTATGTCTGCGCATATTATATTATAATATTTAACTGTCAGTATATCCAATTTATTTATTTTCATTTGGCAGAAGAAAGGGACAAATATACAAAGTAATAATATTGTACTCATTGGCTATTCATTTGACAGATATATAGGTACTGTGCATATTAAGTCACATAAAACAATGAAACACATGCTTCTAGAGAGCCCTCCTTAATTTATTTGGTGCAATAAATGTATATCTTGTTTTGTATTCATATTCATATTCATTTCATGTAAAGAAGAATAAGCAGTTTTCAAAGGATACAGGACAAAGAAGAATAAGCAGTTTTCAAAGGATACAGGACAAAGGACAGAATAAAGCTACAACTGTTTGTTTGTTTTACTGCACTTGCATGGCATGGACATTCAATGACCATTGTCTTTGTCAGTATACGTAGTCTCTACCCCAGTACCAGGTGGTCAGTAATCTAACAATGCATTATCTCCTTTGAGTAGATTGAAAGTGTATGTGCTAAGGATCAATTCAGATCCACCTTTAATTTAGTCATTCTGTAATATTATACTGATAACACCAGATGGAGCTGTTTGAGTCCATTTTGGATTGATAGAAGTTGATGTAGACACAACCTCAGTCATTTAGTCTTTGGAAGATTTCCCTCCTTCCTAGGCATCAATTGCGTTTCTTTTAGATACTCGTGAATGCTGTGGTAAATTGCAAATAAGTAATGTTGCAATTGAGCATTCTCTTCTAGTGGTGGTGCTAATAAACAAAACTGACATATAATTGTACTCCTATATTATTATTATTTGTTTATTTAACAGACACCTTTATCCAAGGCAACTTACAGAGACAAGGGTGTGTGAACTATGCATCAGCTGCAGAGTTACTTACAACTATGTCTCACCCGAAAGACAGAGCACAAGGAGGTTAAGTAACTTGTTCAGAGTCACACAATGAGTCAGTGGCTGAAGTGGGATTTGAACTGGGGACCTCCTGGTTACAAGCCTTTTTCTTTAACCACTGGACCACACAGCCTCCTATAAGTAATGCTTGTGAAAGTCCTTATTGCTACAAAAAAATAAAAATAACCCCCCCCCCCCAAAAAAAAAAAACACAAAACAAAACAAAAAAAAAAACAGTAAAGAAACAAAACCAAACAGAAATATTAAAAACAAATATGTGGTGCTAAAAACTTAAAAACTAGCTTCACATTGCTTGGGTCTGTACCAAGGTAAACAGACCTTGGGATTAACTGACAACAGCAAAAAGGAGGCTCATTTTCAGAAACCACGTGAGGGGTTCCTGAGCCCAGTCCAGATAAGAAAGATATTAGCACAACAGTTTACAGTGCAACTGGTCTGTTTATTAACTTGAGTATTTCATTATAAACATTCAATATTAATGACAGCCCACCATAGTCAAAATAGGCTGGGATAAAGTACTCCACATATACAGTTTAGAAAGTGTAGCGTCTGTGATATTTATTTAATAATTGTCCATAAAAAAGGAGTCAAAGTGTAAAGAGGGTAAAAGCGAACAAAAAGCTGCACACAAAGGGCTTTTTGAAAGATTGATAAATATGGTGGAATCTCAATTAAGCATTAGAAGGAATGCAGATATTAAAAATTTGGTCAAGAATCTAATTAGCTAGAGGTAATTAAACAGTCTCACAAGGGGTCATTAATCTTTTTCACGGACCTTTGATGTTTTGCATACTGTCTTCCAGTCATTAATAAAATTCATAACACTTTTCTTTGTGGTGTTTTATCATCACATTTTTTGTATGAGCACGGAGCAAGTGTCAACGCATCACAAGGGCTCCTCTTCAGTTAATTTACTTTTTGTGGTTATTACATTAAAAGTTGCACTATCCCCTTTTGAGACACAATTACAAAAGCAGATCAAATTAAATCCTTCTGCAAGCACAGCTCACAAGGTATATTTTTAAAATAGCATTTTGATTCTAATATGGCCAAGTGAGAAATACACTCTTTAGATAATAATACATCTTTATGGAATTATTATTATTATATTATTAATATTATTATTATTACTGTGTTTAATAACCTGAATGAATAAACACTATTAAAATTACATACAGTATGTATTTGTATAATTCACTGTTGCAATTACAATGCAGTTAGCAGTGCTGCTTTTTATATGTAAACACGAGGGTGAGGGGTGGAATAGGTCACCAAGCCACGTTGTTGATGCTGAATCATAAGGATCCTTTAAGAACCAACTGAATGCCCCCTCTCCTTTCCCATTTACTGCCCTACAGTAAGTGTTAACTACACTAACAACCAAACGAGCAAGATGGGCTGAATGGCCTCCTCTCGTTTGTAAACTTTCTTATGCTCTTATGTTCTTACACATGTTTTACCTGATCTGTTGCAATTGTAATCACATGTTAAATATGTACATTAGACAGTATTATTGTAACCCATTTTAAGCAGGGCAGCCCAAACGTAGTGCATATACAAATATGCTTTAAAACAATCCCGTCACTGTTTAATGGCGGAATATTAAGAGAGTAAATGGATGTTTATCCAGAAATATTCCAGTAAACTCTTAATCCAGTGATGATCAGGCAGTGGTTTAAGTGTGTCTCACATTACAGAACACTGTCGTTTTAACCCTTCACGGAAATCAGCTGACTATAGAGCTGGATAGGCCATGGCTCCAGGGAGTATCAGATCATACTTGAGGTTTAGATTGTTATCAAGCGACATTTCCTTTAAAAGGAAACGCATCAGATGATCTGAGTGGAGGCTGTCCGCACACATAATGTTAATGGAGCATATCATTGAAGGGAATTTGTGTTCCTGTCAAAATTGATACATAGTATAGTTTTCCTTTTTTTTTCTTTTTTAATCTATGAATACATCAGAAAATACAGTTTATCACTTTAAATCCTTCTCTGGAATATTAAAATGGGTGTAAGTTTGTTACTCTCCAGGAAAGTATTCCTCTGATGACTCTGTTTGTTTATGTTTGTTTTTTTGTTTTTTTTGTTTCTTATCATATACTGGTTAGGATTATTTCCTATCCAGGCTCTCCTTGAATAATAAGAATAACCCATGCAAAATAACAGGGTGTTTATAAAGCATATTATGCAATAAACTAAGAGACCTTGATGTATCTACAGCTATGGCCAACAGTTTAGCATCATCCTATAGAATTAACACATTTTGCTTCATAAACTACAGAGCTGTATTACATACCGCATTGAAAAATGTGACATTTCGAAATCTAACATTAACTGTACTACTGTTATGGCTTCCGGTAGACTTTTACAATATAATTGTGCAGTTTATTTGATTACATGATGTTAAATAAAAGAGCTAAATTATATTCATATAGTTTTTTTTGTTTTTTCAATCCTAAAATTATAAGTGATGCAAAACTTTTGGCCATAGCTGTACCTGTGTTCAATTGTGATTTAATTGCTAAATTGGCAGTTTCAGCACATTTGCACCATATTTTAAGTGTTACGCATTAAAAGGGAAACACTGCTTTTTTGACCTTGACAGAAAGAGTATAAAAAACACATCAAGTTGCTAAAAGGAAATTATCAATCTAATTCAGGCTACAATATTTCACCTTCTTAAAAAATGAAAAAAACATGTACTCAGCTTCCTTGAGTTCTATTTTTAACCAGGGCCTACATCAACCTTTTCCCACATGTCACAGAACAGGAACTCTCCTTCTGAAAACTGAGTTCAGATATTTAAATCTTAAGGGCAAAATATGCCTCCTCACAGTTTCCCGGTTAACTGTAAGGTCATACTCAGAGCAGCTGAGCATGGGAGAAATGTCCAATCCTGGAACCATTATATCATTTCCTGTTCTGTTTCCTGTCAGACGCCCCTGCCAAAAAAAAGTATATTAATGAGCAATTTCCAGAGGGCAAAGGGAGAAAACCAGAGGGGAGATGGGCAGTACAGTACAGCAAAAATGCAGTTATGGGAATCCGACTTAAGAGGGCAGGATTGTATGTCTTGTATGATGGACAAAAAAGCAATTCCATACTGTACCTGTTTTATAAAAAAATGTTTTGCTTTACTTTAGTAAAATTGATTTTATAGATGATACAGGACAGCCCCCCCGAAAAAATAAAAACTCTGATTGAAGGTAAGAGAAAGGGTTGACCCTTGACATTTCTACATTTCATAGGGCTACAGTAGAAACATTTCTTAATACATCTAACTAATGAAGGTGATGATCTTGGCAGGGAGATCCTTATAGACTCTCTTCATTCATTTGCACAAAAGTTACTGTACATGTGGAATGCCAAAACAGTCACGAGCACAGTCAAGTATGTTGTCTTTTGGGCTATAAATATACTTTTGAAAACACCTAACAAAACATGCCCTATATCACGCTGGAGAGTATTAAATACAGGTCGGCCAAGTAGGTATATAGAAATATTACATGTACAAAATTGATGAACGTTGCCTCATATAATTATATTAATGTGTACTGATATTTAAGGGTAATTTCTGTACACTTCTACATTATATGTCAGTGTTCACTGGAAATGATTCCAGTTATTACTGTTTATGTAAACCTCTCTCACCAGAAAATAATTTAATTAAATGTAAGTATTAGCTTTCAAGTCAGTACGCATTTGCCATTGTTTTAACGTGGCTATTCTCATTTCCTTTGAGGTGTTTCATAAACCTAGGACATTATAAATTGCTACTGAAGCAGGCCAGAAAAAAAAACTGCAAACATGGATATCATACTTAAAACAGACTGTTTAAAATAAATAGGCATTTTTTGGCAAGCCAGATTTTTCTATAAATAAATAAATAAATAAATAAATAATAATAATAACATCTGGGCTACCATGTTCTTATGTGTATGTGTTTCTACTTGGGAACAGGTTGTACACTTAGGAGAATGCTGGAGAGAGATCCTCTTGGGCCCCATATTGTCCTAGGTTGACAGAGTCAATGAGCCAGGTTTATTTCAAACAGCTCTTTAAATGAACATCTATTTTGTGTCGGTCAGACATTTTTTGATTAACAGCTTTTTCAGACTAATTCACTTTCCTCCCCAAATCAGCCCAATAAAGGTCTACTTTGAACTGTAATTAAAATCATGTTAACAGTGGCAGTTAATAGTGAATAAAATAAGTTTTAAGAAGATTGATTTGAAAGGAACCATTCTCTAACAGAGACAGGTTACATTCAAGAACTGAACAAATGTTGACTAGGATTAGAATCGACAAACCCCTTAAGATTGGTAGGTTCTGATTTGCCTTAACAGGAGATAAGCCTATTGTACAAAATAGCATTAAACATAGTGTAACAATACAACATGTTTGGCAACATGCTGGATTTACAATACCCATTGTTACAATTACAATATTACCCAATTAGAAAGATGGAGACAAGGACAGTAGACTGTTTTAATATGACATGACATTGGGAGCTACCCTTCAAAGTCATAAATAATAGTGGAAGGAATTTTCATTGGTGTGGAAATAATTTCCTTAGTGCTAATAAATAGTTTAAAATGCACATTGTTGATTCTTACACTAATAAAGTAACAGGATGTTATGCTATGTAGGACAAAGGCGCATTCTATGAAAGTGTAAGCAAAGGGATAAAATGAGAGGGGTTTGTTATACATATTTTCAAATACCATGAAGGCATCAATTATCCAGTATAGTTATATGAAGGGTAAAAGAAACCTGATTATTTTTTTTTTTGACAACATCATAACCTTTTAAATCCTATTTCATAACAAAAAGATTTCTGTTTTCTGAGTTTAAATGAAATTGAATATGTATCCCAGTGGAGTTGACCAGTGGCTCCGCTCAGGTTGGAAGGCTCATGCTTCCCTCTGCTTCCCATCATTGCTTCTTGACGGCCGGCATGTGGTGCCAATTTGTTCCCCCTACGCATAGGGCGGTAGAGTCTTGGATTTAATTTTCAGCCTTGACACAAGGTTTAATTTGCTAAAAAGGGGAGCTGCATGGATATAAATCTTAAAGGAGACACCAAGGTTGTAAAACATTTATTTTAGTGCTTATTTATACAAGCCAGATTTGGGAAGGAAGGATCACCTTTCGAAGCATTGTGTACATAGGTGTAATGAAATAGATCACTTCTCGATCTGAGACTGTCCTGTGCCTAGAATCAAACATATATAACAGCTAATGTTTTATTTTTGCTGATTGTAACAACTAGTCTCATATGTTGTATACAGTATAATTCACTACTGATATGTCTTAGTAATTGTTAGCTCCTAATTAGACAAAGAGATGAAGACAATTCGGTATCTTTCCATACAGTGGCATGGTGACACTAGAGCAGGCTTTAGGCATGTTTGTGTGTCAAAAATTGTAAATGTTTTGTTTTCTTTTCTCACGTTTTGCAGTATTCTTTGCTATACCATGTATTAATGTCATAAGTGACCACATTGAGCACTGCATTCACTTTTCATTGATTGATTGATTTGCTCGATTTGTTACGATTTTGCTGTGATTTTTGGTTGTTTTTATTTTATATTACTATGTTCAGTTTTTGCTTGGTGTGTTTACTATTTTGTTGTATTTATTATTAGTACACTGGTGACCAAGTGGTAGAACTGATTGACCTTCTGAGGAACCTAATTGCATCACCTGTTACCCATTACCTCATTTGACTACTACCTGCCCTATAAAAGGTGTGCTGTCAGCACAGTGCAAGAGAGAGCAGGGCACACTGTGTTGCTGGTGGGCCCAGACTTGGAAGTGGATGAGAGAAATTGCTGGAGGAACAGACTGCAGGAAGAACCTGGAAAAGTTGGGCAAAGAGATAAAGGGAAGTTACAACCAAGCAGTCACTTTTGAATGAGCAGTGAACCCTGTCTAGCTTGCAGATAAGTGCACAAGACTGGAATAATTTTGTTCAGTGTGTGATTGGAAACCATTTTATTTGACAGTACAACACATGTTGACTATACTACTGTATAGGAATTATGAAGTGTCAAATAATGTAATACTGATTGGACATAATTTATTGTGGTGGTCTGTATATAGGGCAACCTGCTGGAGTATTGTTGGAAACTTTAAAATTGGTATACAATATGTTGCAACGGAACTGCACTGACTGTGGTTTTATCTTGTTTTTGCTTGTTATAGCAGATACCTGGGCCCAGAGTTTTTGGCTGACCCCCAGATTTTTATGGGGCCTGTCTGTGGGGCTAATCTATAGTGAAGAGGACAAGGGCCATTTTTAGTCTAGTGATGCAAGTTGGGGCACAAGGAATACAAGGTTATCTTTCTGTGCTACAGCCTCTTCTCACGGTTGAAATACCAGGACACTCTGTATGTAGGGGCAGCAGTGTGGAGTAGTGGTTAGGGCTCTGGACTCGTGACCGGAGGGTTGTGGGTTCAATCCCCAGTGGGGGACACTGCTGTTGTACCCTTGAGCAAGGTACTTTACCTAGATTGCTCCAGTAAAAACCCAACTGTATAAATGGGGAATTGTATGTAAAATAATGTGATATCTGTATAATGTGAAATAATGTATATTGTGATGTCTTGTAACAAATGTAAGTCGCCCTGGATAAGGGCGTCTGCTAATAAATAAATAATAATAATAATGTATTTGCACAATTGAACTTGTTTTTGGATAGTGTTAATAGCTTTTTTTTTTTTTTTTTTTTTTTTTTTTTAAGTAAATAGCTTTTTTAGATGTTGTACTTAGTTTGTTGGGATTGTATTTGTATTTTATTGTTTTGATTTATTGTGGCCATCCATTGCAAGAAAAAATTACTTTCTTACCTGTGTTGTGGTCCTTGGTGTTCATCTTGGGGTGGGGAGTCAGTGTCACAGAATCCCAAAAGAACCTGTAGAGTGGAAAACAGGAGGGTTAACTTTTGTACACAGTTAAGTGTTTGGTTTATTGTTGCCTGGTCAGCGCTCTACCAGTTTAGTGTGTTAAAGCATAAGACAGTTTCTAAGCTTTACCATGGTTAACTCTGGTATTTCCCATGCTTAACCATACTTGTTGTTTAACATGTTTGTAACTGTACTTTAACTACACTTAACCATGATATACCACAGGTAACTTATAAGGGAATGAAGATGAAATCCCTGCAACTCCACACCTCCCAAGCACGTGTCTTAACCACTGTACACAAGCTCCAGGTTCCATAGCACTAGTGGTCATGTAGCTTTTAACCTCATCAGCTGCAAGCGTCAGTATCTGAAATGTCAGTTTACCACACAACACTGCCTGCTACTCACCAGTCTGTCCTGTTTGTACTACAACAAACATATTAGGTATATCAAAAGAAGACTATTCAATTCCTTAATTTAGTTTTAGATTTTACAGATTCTTTTTTAACCAAATGGATCCTTCAGGTTTGCTAATGGAGTTTACAACTACAAAGAAAAAGTGAAATCTGCAGCACACATGTGAAGTGTGTTCTTTTGGAGCACTGACTCTGCTTGAAAAGCCATGCAAATGTCAGGTTTCAAAAAGAATTGCTTATCTTGCAAAATGTTAACAGTTGTATACAATAAGCTGTTGGATGTCTGGCAATGAAAGAATGCTCCTAAATACAACAAATCTCATGCCTTACTGATCAATGACAACAAATACAATTCAATTTTTTTTTAAATGTTGTGGATTCTGTGCTCATGCACGGTGATAGTAAATGGTGCAGGCTTTATTCACCTAGCAACACAAGAACATCCTCTCTCGAATGTCCGGGATCCTCACCAAAACCAAACGCACTTGAGACTGATTCAGATCTAGACCTTCAGACATGAAAGGCTGTAAATACCCTGCATGAAATGTCTGAGATCTTAACTATTGTTTAGATACACTTTGTATAATTTTCTGTTTCAGTCATCACATCGTGGTGATTTTTTAAACCTGAAGACATCTAAAGCACTCTTGTGGCCTCAATAGAGTTCCCAGAACCATGCCCAACCTTTGAGTTTATGTGGTACCATATTGTTTGTAATAAACTTATTGTAAAGAGGTATACTGAATGGAATAAATCGGATATTTAAAACATAAAAAACAAAATTTCAACTGTCTAGTCTCCTGAGAGTGACAGAGCTACAGTATGAGTGTTGTTTCTCTGAGGGACAGATTTTTCAAGGTGTTAAAAACTTCCATCTGCTATATATTAATGTTCTTTCACAGCAACAAATGCGGTCATCATGAGCCAGGTGGTAAAAAAAAAAAAAGAAGAAAAACTGAACCAGCCATCTCAATACTTATGTCTAAGGAGTTTGGTAAGGTTACATGAATGTCTTTTGTATTATTTGGGGGTGGGAAGGTCATTTCTTAGGCTTTATTGTGAATTTCTGGGGACAAATACACATAAAAACATTGGTACACCTAATTGTCTGTCATAGAAAAAGCAAGTTTAAGTCACAGTTTGTTAATAATGTAGTTTCCCCATTTTAAGTCGAGTATCATGTCATATAATTACCTCAGAAATCTCCTTGATTGGGCCAGGGGTGTTGTGTATTTCCAGTTTGAACATTGTGCCAAATGCATCAGTCATTTTGGAACACCAGTAGTTTTTAATATGAAAGATACAAGCCTGGCATTTACCATTGATAAACCATCTGGTACTATTTACTATTTATATGGATTCTTTAGCATCAGAGCCATTTAAACTATTAAAATTAACTACAATTGTCCTATGATAAAGTACCATTCATTTTACCAAAGAGAACTATATTACCTAAGTATCATTAAGTACAATTTTGAAATATATTCAGTATTATCCAACTTTTTTTTTTACCATATAGTATTGCTCAATTTACATTTTATTGTGCATAGATGATTACAATATATATATATATATATATATATATATATATATATATATATATATATATACTCAGTTTTCACAGAAAGAAATCGACTCTAGTTGCTCTTTATGTACGGTTAATTTGATGGTATGTCTAATTGATGTCATATATCCAGTAGAGGTACAGCTGGTAAATAAATTGTTACAGTGTGAAATCTGATAGTTACTGACATGTTTCTTATTAACATAATCACCTTTTTATACATTGCAGGATACCTAACTATTATTCTAACACAGTTTTTGCAGACCAGAACAGTCTTGCTCCTGTTATGGAGTGAAAGATGAAAAGATGACTCAGCATCCATCTTTAATTAAATAAAATTGTATTACTAAGGAAGACCAAGTTGCATATGTTCCAGTAAACCGTCACCTTTTTCATGCTTTTCATCCAGAAGGCTTTATGTTTAAATGAGCAAACTATTTATGATTGTCCTCATACATGTGATACAAACTTTCAATAAAATTAATACCCCAAAAATTGTAGTGCTGCATTGTGTTCCAGGAGAAACTGCTAATCATTTGTTATATTCAATAGAAGTGGTATTAATCCACAAATAAATAAGAGAATGTCCTTGCTCTTGTTTGTTTAATTGAAATTCGCAAACAATTTAAGTAAATCCGGGGTCACACCGCCCGATGCGATCAATCATAAATTGTGCGTCCCTTTCTGCAATTTCAATCGGGCAGTGTGTGATGCCCGCTCTTAGAGGTGTTTTTTGCGACGCGACCTCCGCCAGAGAGGCTTGATAGATCAGACTTTTACAGAATTGATAGTGTAAAAGAGCTATGAAATTATATAAATACATATAGTCTGCTTTTGCTGTTAGCACGGGGGGATAGGGGTCTATAAGCCGATGATTAGCACCCACAGGATTCCCAGTGCCACTTAAACTAAAGAATTCAAGACAAATATACTATTTTAGTTTGTTGTTCAGTAAATTACATCAGCCACTGACTAGGAACACATCAGACCATAAACGAAAAAAAAAAAAGAATTGCCTTTGTGAACTAAAATAAAGATCACTCCTTTAGGATTTTAATTGAATTGTGAAGATCATTTGTTACAACTACAGTAAATGCTACCCTGTTGCAAACATTTTCTCAAGGAGATTTTATTCTCAAAAGCAAAAATATGAAGATCAAATTACCTTTCTTTATTTCTTCAGATTAATATATTTAAAGCACCAAGTAGGCATTTCCTAAATATGTGTCTTATTAGGGCCATTATAATATAATATCTTTATATAGCACCTTTCATAGTGGACCACCATCACAAAGCACATTACAGAGGTAGGCTTTGAACTGTGCATTATATGCAGAGTCACTTACAATAGGTCATTGATTTAACATCTCATCCACAGGATGGAGCACAAGGAGGTTAAATGACTTGCTCAGGGTCACACATTGATTCAGTCAGTGACAGAGGGGGGATTTGAACCGCTGACCTTCTGATTATAAGCTCTGGACTTTAACCACTGGACCACACTGCCTCCTAAGATTTTGGCTTATTTCACACACCCTTAAACAGTGGCACACAAACTTGTATTGCCCATTAACTATATCTGTAAGTACCCTAAATCACTGTAACATCAATATTTCTTTCAAGCACCTGTATTGTTTGCATCAAACTGTGATAGCACATTAGATAGGGAAATATGGTTTGAAAACTGTTTTCATTACTTGGTCAAACCTGATTTAATAAATACAGAGAGAGAGAGAGAGAGAGAGAGAGAGAGAGAGAGAGAGAGAGAGAGAGAGAGAGAGAGAGAGAGAGAGAGAGAGAGAGAGAGAGAGAGAATATGTAAAGGGAACAAGATCAAGCACAGTTATGTTCTAGCCTTAGGCAATATATGGGGATCTAAAAAGATGGCAGGGAGGATTGTCAAGGGGCAGAGACAATGAATGCAGTACATGTGGGTACACAGAAGGCCAGTAGACTTGAAGTTCATTTTAAAGAGCTGGTAAAATGGTACAGAAGAATTGGAACCGCTCTACTATGCCAGGTAGCTGTGAATAAAATGAGTTGTGCTAATAAAAATATGTGCCACAAAAGTCACATTGTCCACTAACTACAGTATGCGTCTAGTGAAAAAGGGCTGTTTAGAGATACTGGCTTGTATCTGAACAGAGAATGGACAGAGGTGCTAAGAAAGAAGCTAGTCAAAACAGCCAGTGTGCATTTAAACTGAATTGAAAAGCTCTGGGGAGAGGGAAGTGAGCAATTATAAAAGGAGGAATAAGCTGAGGTCATATTTGACCGTAATTGCCATTACAGAAACCTGTTTAATCTAAAGTTTAGCAGTAGCTTGTAGAATGTTTAAAGTGTACAGGGGTTAGTAGACTAGAACCAAATAGATGAGGGTCAAAACTGAAGACTACGGCAGTTGAAAATGCAATTAATTTCTCAAGTATTCTTAACAATGTGGTCACTATGGCTGATAGAAGAGCCGGTTAAAAAAAAAACAAAAAAAAAAACAAGTTATCATTGGGAAAAATGTAATCATTCAGCAGAGGAGGTTTATGAAAAACATACAGACCTGACGACCTCCCTTTAGGTTTTAAAAATAATGTTCCCCACCCCCAACGCTCTTCATAGGAAAACTGTATTGGATTTTTCAAATTAATATTCTTGTGGAGCAGTGTGGAGTAGTGGTTAGGGCTTTGGACTCTTGACTGGAGGGTTGTGGGTTCAATCCCTGGTGGAGGACACTGCTGCTGTACCCTTGAGCAAGGTACTTTACCTAGATTGCTCCAGAGAAAACCCACCTGTATAAATGGGTAATTGTATGTAGAAATAATGTGATATCTTGTAACAATTGTAAGTCTCTCTGGATAAGGGCGTCTGCTAAGAAATAAATAATAATAAAATTTTGAAGTGTATGTAGCTTTAATTCATGTTTATGTGGAATCGCCAGGAGACTCATGGGAAACTTGTTGCTGCCAGAGGTTACTGGACAATAGACAACCAACACCATTACTGATTAGAATACAATAAACTACTGGTGCAGAAATGCACGAGGAAAATGGAATACGTCAGGAACTGTGGATGAACATTTTGTATTGAATGAACTGTGTGTATATCAGTTTAAATCAAAACAAAGAAAAAATAACAAGGCCAGAATTATAGGAATTAGTAATAATAACTCTATTTTAAAGGAACACAATATTCTTGTAAAAAAAAAAAAAAAAAAAAAAAAAAAATTATAATTTTATATGACATGAAAGCAACCTAACAAATGCCCTGGAATTTTTCGAATACATTTTAAACTTGACTATGAAAAGTCCATCGTACTCTTGCTATGATTGATTTGATTCAGTTGAAGAGGCTACATTTCAAGGATATTTAAAGTAAAATTAGAATTTTGGTAAATCGTCAGGGGAAGCCCTGAAGTTCAGGGTTACCTTGGAAGGTTCACTACTTTATACATCCTACAAAGAGGAAGACATGTCAAAACATTGGATTGAGCAACATCTTGAACTTCAAGGTCTCATATTTAATACATTGTTTAATGCAAACAGATGACAGTGTAATTAAGTGATTGGAGTCATTGACAATACAGTTATTTGTTTGTGTTTTAATTTTGATTTAGTGCATTTTACGAATTCTGTGGTTTCTTTTAACACTGCCTCAACTGTGAATTGTTAAACAATATTTAGAGTTGTAAAAACATTTTCCTGTTGCTGTGTTTTCCTTCCTACTGTATATTGTAATTATGTGACTATGTACACAGTAATTATAGTCGCTTAATATAAAGTGTTACCGTGTTCCTACATATATCGCACACTGTAATTTAATATATACAAACTTTTCTTCAATGGTATATCAGTCCTGAAAGCATTATTCAGAACGGAGCATCTGCAATGTGATGATTTATTGATTTGCAGTTGAACAGACGATTTAATGATGAATGATAAATTTGGCCAGATACCTTGTCTGTGGGTGCTCGATAGCTACGTGTGCGAGACCGTCTAAGGAAACACAAACGATATCATGCATCCAAGTGCCGCAGATAGGACGTGGCACTAAAAGCCACCTCCCGCCAAACGACGAGGCCGCCAAACCATGAATGGATAACATAATAATGAATGATTAAAGTAACGAGTCGCAGTGGCACACTACTACCGACCCCCCAAAAATATGGAAAAAGATGAATGAAAGTGAAGCAGCTGAGACACAGCACGTCCCCCGGAGCATGACTGCACTGAGGGAAAGAGCCCAGCCTGTCCAGCCTGACCATGCACCCTGCAGAACTAAATACAACCGCTCAGCACTCAGGTAAGGAAAAAAACCCTCCTCACATTATTTTTCATTTTTTGATGGTAGTGGAAAACCTCAAGGAATGCATGGCTGAGGGTAGCCCTTGGTGCCGAAACAGTAGATGGTTGTCTACTGTTTCGGCACCATCGTGCATGCTGAAAGGCCAAAACGAAATGAGTGAAAGCCACATAGAGCCTTTATGGCGCTTGGTGATGACCTTGGTTTAGGGGCGGATTCTCCTTTCCAGAAAAGCAACCAAGTTTTCAATTTCTATCTTACAATTGATTGCATGTTCATCTCCCTTTTAGTTTGTTTTAATTTATGAATTTTTTTTCTTAATGAGGCTTGTTTTAACATCTCAGTAGTTAGAAACATTCAACAAGATTTTAAAAAAGAAATTGCTGTACTATTTTTTTTAAATGATTTTAATAGTGATTTTCTATTTGATATATTCTGCATTATTAAAACAAAGACAACTGCATCTTCATTTGTTATAGCTTACACAGTAAGTCAAGGGTAACTTTAGATATAAGGTAGATTTTAACCTGACAGCAACTGCGTGTTGAATTATGCATTCCAGGCTCCTTGCTTCTGTGAGCCGTCAGACGGATAAAGTTGTCTCTCTAAAATAATTGCTTTACCGGGCATTCATTTTACTTGCAGAAAAAAAAGAGCTACTTGACTTCTACAAATTATATGTTAGCTTATAATGGGGATTTTTGACAGCTATTAGCATCCTTTGAATATGAGCATTGATATAACTATGGATATCTTTGAATCACTATTCTACATCTTAATGCCTGCTGAACTAGATTTTTTTTTCTTCATTTATGGAAAGAATAATTCATTGTGGAGCCCTGATCACTCAGAAGTGTGTATAACTACTTACAATGCCTCCGTTCAAGTATGTTATTATAAAGTGCAGTTTCCATTTTTTTTCATAGCTACAGTATTCTTTCATTGCATCTTAAAACCAGTTGTCATGGACACATGTTATTACTATGACAACAAATATAAATGCCTTGTTTGTAAAATAAATCATTGTAGTGTAATCACGTTTTGCTTAAGAAATTCCCACTGGATAAATGGTGCTGCGTCTGGTGTCAAGCATTTCCTGTAACACATTTTTTTTGTAACTTATTTTATGATTTTAAACTAATGTTCCTGTTATATAATTGCATATAACACCACATAAAAATGTAATACTAGATCAGAGCAGAGTAATATTCATTAGAGTATGGAAGCAACTTCAGTTTGAGATAACATATCTTTTTTTATTTTTGTTAATGAGCAATGAGAACACAGTTATCATAGTCTACTGGAGGTACAGTAAAAAGTAACCTGTACCAGTAACAAAGATACCATTTATAGATTAATTTGCTCTCAGAGTGAAAGGTGGCACTGTGATCTGCTAGATACTCAGACTGACAAATCATATTGATGTAAAGTAATAGGTGTCCCCAAATATAACACTAATAGATAGCAATATAATAATAACAAAGTTAAGAAGAATTCTAAACAACCAAACAAACAGATGTGCTAGAGAAGAGAGATAGAGTGAAACTTGAAGTGAGTTAGAAGAGAGTTAGAACATTTTTCTTCGTGTGTGCCAGACAAGATTTCTAAGTCAGAACAAACCAGTCCAGTTAGCTCACGCTTGTGAAAAAGCTTCTGCATTTTATTTCATTTTTAATGAGAACACAAGAGGAGATTATTCCCTTGAATGGTGACAGTGAGAAGAGAAAAAGAAGGGCAAAGCGAAGCTAATTCAGAAGAGGAGAAAAGGTTATTATTAAGTTACCTGGTGTAATTTATTTTAAATGTGAGTGTCAGTTGTAGACGAGAGCTATACATTATTTTAAATAAGTAGTGTCAGAACAGGTGTTGATTGTGTTGTGTGCTGCAGTCTTTCTGTTCAGGAGCTGGATGAGGCAATGGTATAAAATGTTCATGCAGCATTACTTGTATGCATTATGTATGCCACCTTAAACTTTTCTTCTTTAAGTTGGATTTTTCCTTTTGATATTTGTGTTCCATGTTGTAAAAGTTTGGAGAAGCACTCCAATTTGCATAATTAAAAATGTTGCAGCAGGCTAAGTGGGTGTCGTGGTTCATTTACGTGTCGCTTTATTGCATTGACCATTCCCCCTGGGATCACCCTTAAAATCCAGTCCAGCGTGCAGTGACCAAAATGTTCTAGTCTGGTAGCTTGTAAAATCAGTTTCATGTAAAATCAGTTCAGGAAATCACACTTTAAGAAATATTTATTACAACTCTTCCAACTAACACTCTTCAAGCTTCCTCAGATTTGAGGGGCCCTAAATTATGACATTCCAGATGTAGAGTGAAGGCCAATATATTGATTTATAAAATAAAGTGTAGTACTAAACTGTTGGACACATAGCAGGCACTTTCAATAGTACTGGCACCATTCTAGGAAATCCACACTACAGCAAGAGGAAACAAGTTTTAAACAGATTAAATGCACGTCTGTGGAAGGGTGATGGGCAATTCACTGACACATGAGACAAAACTTTACTTGTAATGTCGCTCAGGCGCACTGATTTATTTTTACCAACAGAGGGTGCTGTTGTCTGTGGCCTGAATACTGACAACAGTAATCAGGACCACATGGTTACCAATACCGGTATACAGTCCAGTGCACATACACGTGCTCAAAATAATAATGAAAACAAAAGGCACAAAGAAAAAGGAAAAAACAAAACACTACTAACAAAACTACAAAATAAAGGTGCTGCACTCTGCAGTGTCCGGGTCTCCGTCCTACACTCCACTGTTCCCACAGACTACGGTGTATACTTTTGGGGCCTGCCCACTGTTTCTCCGCTACCCCTATATTTATTTTATTTTGTTTTGTTTTCGTTCTCTGGCCGTTCTCGGTCCTGCAATACAGCTTCCGCTTGCTCATTTGTCGTCCTATAGGGGCCGACCTGAGGGAACAACAGAGCGTTATTTTATAGGCCCAGCAATCCCCCAAGGCCTCCCAACCATTCAGAGAGAGGGAGAGACCACACACCCTCGTCCCATCTCTCCGTGTCATTGCCATGACTGACAGGCAGATCTTACCAGTTGCTGCCCTCTTCCTGCAGAACCATGCATGCGCCAAACATTCGGCACAGATCTCCCCTGTTACAATATCATACATCATATGTTTGAGAGAATGACTGGCTGCCAAATTGTATGTCATTGTAACCCTACTCTGATACATACTCTTTTCCACTGTATCTGTATTATGTTTAGAGCTAAAATATGACTATATTTAGGTCTGAGACTGTTTAGATTATTCATTATTATTATTTATTTCTTAGCAGACACCCTTATCCAGGGCAACTTACAATTGTTACAAGATATCACATTATTTTTACACATAATTACCCATTTATACAGTTGGGTTTTTACTGGAGCAATCTAGGTAAAGTACCTTGCTCAAGGGTACAGAGGGATTGAACCCACAACCCTCTGGTCCAGAGCCCTAACCACTACTCCACACTGCTGCCCTAATTATTAGACCCCACCCCCAAAAAAATCTCAGTTAAAGGGATATCACAGCACACTAAAATGTAATTAAAATACAACTCTTTTCAAAGCATTTTAGTCAAAATTGTCCTCAACATTAACTTTGTTTTTATATTGAGAACCAAAACGGCAGGAATATACAATAATCTATAATCTTGATCATGCCATTGTCACTACATAGATGGTGTATTTTACCTGACAGAGAGAAAGAACAGACTACTACTGTGAGAAAACGGCATAGCTTATTTGTTCGCAACATTCAGTCTTGGTGTCAGGTATAATAAAGCCTGCATCAACCTGGAGCAGAGAACCCCACTGACTAGATGGAGAATTAAAGAAAAAACCAAGATAATTAGATACAAATGAAAAACATAATGGTGTACGAACAGCAAAACAGAAAAACTTCAGATTCACATTTCCCTGGTGACAGACCAACATACCAGATAGCTTACAGTGACTCCCTATGGTCTGGCATATGCTTACCTAATGATCTAAGAATGGGAAATACCATGTTGTCATTTCCCACGGGCATTTGCTCATCTGTCACACCAGGAGGTCCAGACTGGGTGAGGTGCTCTGAGACATTTCCTAAACTCTTTAAACCTGAACTATTTCCGCCAAACTCCTCCCTAATAATCTGCTGTCATTCGTTATTGTGAGTTAATCTAAATATTTGTTGATTTACCTTGGTACATTGCAATTAGTAGTCATTGGTTGAAATATGTTGTTCATGCTGATGAAATGCTTTGAACTACATTTAAGATTTGTACCATATATACTTTCAGTAGGTTCAGCAAGGTTGACAATTTTGCTTGCCGTCAGCAGCCTCAGTTATCCAAATGCTTGTACTGTGTTCAGCAACATCAAGTTTGCTTATTGTTTTTAAAGAAATACAGGGTGGAGGAAAAAAATGTCCACAGACAAATATTACAGTCCAACCATCCTAGCATCTCATTTGCCGCAAACACAAAAAACCACTGGTTTAGGATTTGTATATAATCTCCTCATAGCTGCCTCTTCTCCTTGTAGTCCACACAATCTCCTCCCTAAGGATTTGTCTTGCTAGGGTACCTTTATTGCACCAACTGCTACCCCCTTGATCGACATCAAATGTACAGCTACACCTCATGCCTAACTTAACTCACATGGGCGTTCCTATTGAATGACCCAGAAGCCAAAAGATAAGGGAACTGAATTTAGCAGGGGCCCAATCCAGTTTACTATTGAAGCCTCCTGGTCACAGCTGAACACTAGTGCTCGTCTAGACTAAAGCAACCAAACACACCCTACTTGTGTAGCTGATGAAAACAGGGGAGATCAACCCTGCTTCTCTACACTATAACAACAATTAAAATATTTAGGTGCTGTTATTTTTTGATAGTTTGCTGAAATGTACCCTTCAATGGGATCATTCCTATTAGCATTCTGTGTCTGCAACCTCTTGATGGTGGCTATATGGTCCGTGCAGAGCCTAATTCAGTTACGGCTGTATCAAACTATGTGACAAAGTCATAGGGCTAGTCCTATGATTGTTATCTTCTGATTATGGTTATTATTTTTATAGTCTTCTCAGGGCTGGAACTGATGGAATTGTAAAGGGCTCACTGAAGTCTGAGCCTGCAGGGCTGTGCATCTCCTGTTTTATCCTGCCATAGATCTCTCGTACCATCACTGCGCTCCATGGAACTAACATCAATGTGTTAGGCACAAAAAAGCACGTTCCAAAGTAAAAGCCAACCTCTGTCAAACTCTGCATTTGATTCTGAATATATATTAGGGCAGCAGTGTGGAGTAGTGGTTAGGGCTCTGGACTCTTGACCGGAGGGTTGTGGGTTCAATCCCCAGTGAAGAACACTGCTGTTGTACCCTTGAGCAAGGTACTTTACCTAGATTGCTCCAGTAAAAACCCAACTGTATAAATGGGTAATTGTATGTAAAAATAATGTGATATCTGTATAATGTGAAATAATGTATAATGTGATATGTTGTAACAATTGTAAGTCGCCCTGGATAAGGGCGTCTGCTAAGAAATAAATAATAATAATAATAATAATAATATATTATTTTTTTATTGTTTATTAAATTGTTTTGGACCGCTTTGGATTATTAGCAAGTGGACCCTGTTTTTATTTTATTTGGAAAAACCCACCTCTTCTACAGGGTTTTGTTAATGTTGCTACATAAACATTCCTGTGCCAAATGAAACAAAATTATATTGCATTTAATTAAATTAATTAAGCAACATGTATATTAACAACTGTTCAGTTTTTACCATTACTACTTAATTAATGATAGTCATTATGCACTATTAGTCATTGAATTAGCACAGTCACACTGAGAGTTTCAAACAATGTGCAGTATAGACTGTACAGTATATAATTACATTACTGCAATGGAAAGAAATATGTCAATAGCTTTCAGTCAACATACCCTGTACTGTAGATTTTAGAATATACTTTATTTTACATGTATGTAAAACAAGGTCCTGTTGAAGCGTTCACTACTATCACTACAAGGCCTAAACTTAATCTCAATATGAGCATCTCCAGCTAGAGGATCAAATAAGAAAAGGGCTTGTTCTTTAGTAGACAGATACTGAGACCCTATGCTGGCACGTGCTTCCTCTATCCAATCCTCTGCATCAAGCGAACTGGAAGAGTCAGCATTCCCTGAAAATGTAGGACATTTTCGTTCACGGGGAACATAGACCAAGCTCTCTGAAGGAGATGCAGAACTTGGGCCAGGATTAGAATGCTCTCTAGTTAATCTTTCATTATCAGCTTTTGCTGAATGCTATTGTTCATGTAAACTAGCAAGTTCCCGTTCTAAAGCCTCCTCAGCCATATTGCTTAAATAGAATCAGAACCACCCAAATAAAAAAAAAATATATATATATATTATATATTTCTTTTATTTTCTTTTTTTTTTTTTTTTTTAATCCAACTAAACAATTAACACTAAAATGTCAGTTAAAACAAAGTGAAAAATAGAATGGGTAAAGAAACCCTGTCCCACTGCAGATTTCTTCTCCAAGTGATCAGGCACCCTTATCAAATCCACAACAAAACTAGATTACAGGTGTCTGCAGTCTTCACACGCAGATTACTGTTTTTTTTTATTCTGTTAACGATCCTCTTTAAACAAAACAAAAAGAAAAACAAGCAAATCAAACTGCAACAAGTAACTATGGATCCTGCCGACTGCACCAAAATGTAGCACGCGGGATGATTTGGACAGGGGAAATTTAGAGTTACGTAAATAACCTAGTTTAAATTTTAGTCAAATACACCCCAAAAACTACGTTTCGTTGTGTTGTGTTGCTGCGTGAGACTGACACCTGAGAGCTCTCATCATAACTATGGCACAAGCAGGGGTGCGTGGCCATCGGACTGCGTGTTCTCTTAGTGTGTGTGTGTGTGTGTGTGTGTGTTCTGTGATTGGTTGTTTACGTTCTGTTAATGTTCTGTTGTTAGGCACACTGGACCTGCAGGGCGGTGCTAGTAGCCTTCAACCTAGCCCACGAAAGGACGCTCACAGAACTGTTCACGTGAAGCACATCGTTGGGTCTGTGACTGTTCACAGAGGGGAAATAACTGTATGTGGGGGCTCTGGTTGGCTGAGGGTTAACAATGTATCTATTCAATCTATCTGTTGACCTCCAAACAGAAGCGTTTACCCACTTTTTTATTTACCACTACAGCACTGTACAAAATGTATAAAAATCAGCATGGTAAGTCTTACAATGTATTAAAGAGATTGAAATTAGAAAAAAGTAAATATCAAGTTCAGGTAAGATTGAAATTTAAAAGAAACACCAGGGTCAGTATATAGAGGCTAAACTTGTACAAATACAACCATACAACAGAGAGCATGGAGGAGACAGACACAGAAAATGTAAAAGAGAAAGTGATAAAATGTGAAAAAGGAATTAAGTAAATATAAAGCCACAAAAACACCAAGTTCAACATTAACCAGAAGCTCAAAATAAAAGTGCAAACAAATTCAAATCCACAAATAAAAAAATAAAACTTGACTATTCCCTGCATCTATACCGTCTATGCAAACAGTGGAAGGGTTGCACTTTGTTGTAAAGATATATAGTGCAAAAGACATATTCAATAATTTACGCTAACTGAAAACACAAGGTGTATGATAGAAGGAAGAGTTATATTTAGAAAGAAAGAATCAGTAATCACAAATCGATAAGCAAATAAATAAACAATGATAAAAAATAAACAAATAATAATCAACACTAATCGCTAACAGTAATTAATAATAAACACTAAAAATAAATAAACATCCTAAAAGACAAGAAACAAAAAGAGTGAGCACATAATACACAACTTAAAAACAAAACACTGCACAAAACAAAGCAACCGGCTTACCTGATCAGATTGTATTTAAGAATGACCCCGAAGACAGAAACAGACCCAGCATTCACCATTGCCCACCAAGCTACCGAGTCAATTTTTATAGGGGTTCCTAACAACAGCATTCTGCATGTTCCTAATATCCCACCTGCTATACATACGACAAAATGTGCACTTTGCGAATTGTCATAACCAAAATGCAAATTGCGGTATGTTTGCGCTGCGACTGGCCCATCTTAGTACATCTACCCCTAAGTGTCTTAGGTATGATGCCACTGTTTTTAATTGACTTTGCAGTTGAATGGATGTCAACCGTACTGATATTGAAATACAGCATGGCAAAAACTCAAAATAGTATGGTCATGATTTGTTACCAATTGATTATATATATATATATATAACACCGTGTAACAATTATTATTATTTTTTTCTGGTTCCTGGGTAGTAAGTGTTATTTCCTAATTGCTTATGCCTCAAAAGTATAGAAAATGGCTATTATTCCCAACAAACTTTGCTTTTGTGACCAGGACAGTGATATTTTGAAATTTACCTATTTTCCAGAACATTCCAGATAGATTCAGTGCTGAGTAAACTTGGAGTAACTTCTAGAACGTTCTAGAACTTTCCAGTAATATAAATGGTAGTATAAATACAGGGGCCTTAAGCCCACCAGTTCAGTTTAGTTCCAGCTGCCTAAGTGGATACATATCTGCATTTTTATGAGATGGCATCAAGAGGCTACAAGCATCCGGCAGACGCATTTTGCTATGTCTGCGGCCAATTTATCAAGACAAGAGCGAAAAAGTACTCCGTGGAAGCATCTGCTAAGATGTGTGAGGCCTACAAGGCATATTTCGGCATGCCTGTCGGGGATCAAGACAAACCCTGGGCACCTCATTTCACCTGCGAGCACTGCAAAAAAACTCTGGAAGGTAAGATGGACAATTGTTGCTCGGAATTTTATGTTCTAAAATTTGTTAAAATTTTTAAAATTGTAAAAGTTTTTAATTTTAAAATGTTTTACAATTTTCAATGTTATTGAAAAAATATATCATATCTGAAAAATGTTGCGAGAATCTCTTACACATTAGTCATGGGTGAAATAAATGTATTTTTGTAGGATGGTACAGAGGGGAAAAGAGAGCCATGAAGTATGATGAGTACGGCTGGGAGGTCATAGGAGACTTCAAAATGGTGGCATTCCTGATGGGTCTCCAAGGCGGTTTTACCAAGTTTCCCTGCTATCTTTGCCTTTGGGACAGCAGGGACACCAAGGCGCACTACCACAGGTGGGACTGGCCACAGCGGACCGAGTTCTCTGTGGGGAGGAACAACGTCAAGTGGGAGCCACTGGTGGACCCCCGGAAGGTGCTGATGCCACCACTGCACATCAAATTGGGCCTTATGAAACAATTTGTCAGAGCTCTAGATAAGGAGTCGGCAGCCTTCAAGTACCTTCAAGACTTCTTCCCTAAGCTGTCTGAGGCAAAGGTCAAAGCCGGTGTCTTCGTCGGACCACAGATAAAGAAGATCCTGGAGTGCAATGAATTCCCCAAGAAGCTCACTAGTAAGGAGAAAGCGGCTTGGAACAGCTTTGTCGCAGTGGTTCGGGGCTTCCTGGGCAATCACAAGGCCGAAAACTATGTGGAGCTGGTTGAGACTCTGGTGAAGAACTACGGCACAATGGGCTGTAGGATGTCCCTCAAAGTCCATATCCTTAATGCTCATCTTGATAAATTCAAGGAGAACATGGGAGCGTACTCGGAAGAGCAAGGCGAGCGCTTCCACCAGGATATACTGGACTTTGAACGCCGCTACCAAGGACAGTATAACGAGAACATGATGGGAGACTACATTTGGGGGCTGATTTGTGAAAGTGATTTACAGTATAATCGTAAATCTCGAAAAACTACTCACTTCTAAATCTTTTGTAGTCATTTTTGTATTACTTTAGTATAAATACATGTTAATTTGGATTCATATGTTGTTTTTTTCTGACTTTATGTGAACGAAAAGACACAAATTCGCCCGTTTTCTCATTGGAAATAGGTAAATTTCAAAATATCACTGTCCTGGTCACAAAAGCAAAGTTTGTGGGGAATAATAGCCATTTTCTATACTTTTGAGGCATAAGCAATTAGGAAATAACACTTACTACCCAGGAACAAAAATTGTGTTACATAGTGTAATCAATTGGTAACAAATGTTCTCAAAATACAATAAGTTTACAGAAGCTTTTCAAACTTGGGGCTTTGTATATAACATGGTTCTCATTTTTCAAAAAGCATTCAATTACTTGCTTTTCCCCACCAGTGTAAATATTTTGTAAGGCAATTGGTTACAGCAATACTGCAGATGCCTGAAGCCAAGACCTTTTAATTTGATACAGCATGCTTATATATAGAAGCTGTAGGTCTGGATTCTGGTGGAACTGACTCTGTGATTGAAGATGTACTGACCCTGAATATGGGGTAGGTCACAAAAGGCATGTTTGTCAATTATTTTTACATCATAAAGACAAGATCTGGCTAGCTCAGAAGAAGTTTATTTTATGTGTCTTCAAAGTATTTCTTTTGATTTCAGAAAAAGTAAAGGTTTTAGTCAACATATGCAGACTGCTGACTCCTTCAAGGAAAACTCTTTTAGGATTCAAGAGTATGTCTACTTTCTCTCTCTTTTTTTAAGCTCCCTTAAGGGCTGTGTACACACTGAATAACCCCATGTTTTGACAAACTTAGGTGGAACAAAATGTAACAAGCCTGTTCAATGTTCTGTGTTTTGAAGTCTTTTCTCAGTTTTGACAGACAGCTCGGTACCCATTTGATGTCTGCTTGCCGGTCAAGGATAATGGAGCATCATGGGACCGTTGTCATCTTTGTCAATAAAATGGCCAGAGGGAGACTAGCAAAAGCTACCTTTGTACCCACTGTTCCTCCTCTTCTTCTCAAGACATGTGTAGGTCCTTTGTCAGTTAGGTCACTTTATTTCAACTTGATGTGTCTTGATAATAGCATCATGTATAACCCCCAAAAAATGACAGGCCATCCTTGAGTGGTTCTTTTGCCTGTGTGGTTTTAAATTCATGTCTTCTCAATGTCAAACAAAAGCTCTGAAAACTACTGATCATTTTTTGTTTGGATTGAATTTAACAAGATTCCTGTTCTTTGATGTAATTAAGCTCCTGAGGGTTGATCTAGGAGCCAGAGTTAATTTTTTTTAGCATTGCAGGGAGCTATCAGAGCACTTCAGATGCCTGACACTCTTTCAAGCTTCACGGCACCTCATTCTGCACTCACATAAAAGAACAAAACAAACGGACTGCCTGGAACTGACTCCTGGAATGATAGACCTGCTTATCTTGAGGGAAGGGTCCCTGAGGCCTTTTAACACGCTCAAAAATTGCCCACCTGTAGCTGAGGAGGCTTCTCAACATTTGTAAAGTCAGCTTCTGTTGAGTGAGCAACCTGTGTCACTAGTGTTTAATGACATGTCAAATATATTTACAATGGCGGGTTTACATTTCCGATGTTTGATATCCGGTGGTGCTAAAACTATTGACACCATTTATGTATAGTGTTAAGCCCTTCCTACTGTGCAAACGAATATTCCCCTAGGGAACACAGGGACACTGTAACCAGGGGGTGGAATTACTAAGCATAGGCCACCCCCTCCCTATCCCCTACCCTCATTTTTCCAAATAGGTTTAAATGCCTGATAACTGGCAACACTGTATGTAACATGCTTCTTGGGCATATATACTGTATGTATGTATATATATATATATATATATATATATATATATATATATATATATATATATATATATATATATATATATATAAATAGCAATGTTGTTTATGGAATAGCCTGTGAAAAATGTGATGAAATCAAATATGTTGGAGAGACTGGAACTACTTTATATAAAAGAATTCAGAACCACCTTTCATTAATTAGAAATAAAAAAATGAATGAACCAATAGTACAGCACTTCACCAGTCAGGGACATGACATAAATGATGTGAAGTTTGTAGTATTAGAACAGCTCAAATTAGACAATGCGACATATAGAAGAATAAAAGAAAGTAAAAGGATACATAGACTGAACACGATTATGCTTATGGGACTCAACAGAAAAGAATGAACTAATTAACTTCTATAAATATATAACATTTAAATAAATAAACAAAATTCATTCAAAAGTTGTGCATGCTGATGCGCCGGGGAGGCCAAATCTAGACTGATCCTCAGAGCCAGCATTGCATGATATAATAAAAATATAAGTTTATATAAAGTAGTGTTAATTAGAATTAATAGATTCAAAGATAGAAGTAAAAATGATGTCACAATATATAGAACACCATTACATCATGTAAGAATAAATCATGAATTTGAATGTAAACAATAACAAGTAGTTGTCATGCCGTCAAAAACCTATAAATACCTCCAATGTTTTGATTCAAACACAGGCTCCCTTGAGAAAGATATGTACAACATATTGAAACGTTGGGCAGCTGGCTCTTTGAGCTAAAATATATATATATATATATATATATATATATATATATATATATATATATATATATATAGCTCCTAAAATGGCAACTGGGTCCCTACACTAGACTAAATAAGAATGTAAGAAAATCATATTACTGTTATTTATATATGTGTGATATAAGTGTTTATGTTTTGCTTATATTAATCTGATAGTGACTACATATTACATCTAAGTATAACAATGAATAATGAATTGCTTATAAATTATTGCATGCATTTCTTTAGCTTTTTAGTAACATGATGTGTTTGGTGAATGCAAACATCTTCATATCTGAGGTCATGTAAACTGTGATCTCCTAAGAATATATTTATTTAGGAGCAGGCATTTGAGACTGGTCATGTCCACATCACATTAGAAAGAGAATGTTGTTTCAGTGTTTGGTAAATGATGACATTGCAAAGGAGCTTGTATCACTAACAACATTAAACACAAGCTGTCTTTGACTGACATGTTATAGACATAAAACCATTGTTATTCGTATATTCATAACTTAACTAACAAACCCCAATTGTCTCCTTGTACCTGTCTTGAATTGAATATAGCTGCTTTTTAAATCACTTAACTACTACAGGGCCTTCCCTGATGTTTTATATTCTTTTACAGACCAAACAACAGTAAAGAGGTCATTACGTAACACTCCAATTTAAAAAAAATAAATTACAGCTTGGAATTATCCAGCCACAGTCCCTGCTTACATTTGGGATTTCAGATATTTAAATACTGTACACTGCGCTGACAATCTTAACAGCTTTCAAAGGACCTCTGTGTCTTAAATAAACCCTTCGTTAGCGGCCGTTAAAAGGCTCACACAGAAGGGCTGCAAACGCCCCCCCCCCCCCCCCCAATACATAAACACAGTTAACTTATAATGTAAACAAAAAAGGAAACAACACTGGTTTATATGATTATTTAAACAATTCTTTATTGAATACATTTTGTTTTGAAGTACTACAAGTACTATAATTTACTTAAACAAATCATAGTGCACAATGACAGCTTGCATACATGACAAAAAAACAAAGATACAAAGATGCCATCTGTCGAAAAAAAAAAAAAAAAAGTGCCAATCTAAGTTTCAAAATCCTGTACACATTTATTGAATTGCCTGACATCTCTCTAAGGCATCGATTGTGCAGGTCAACAGGGGCTGTACAATAGTGGTAGCCTTGTATACAAAATACTTTTTAATATTGTTTCAATAAGCAGGATACTGTAATGAATGTAATAATCAAATACAGTGGTGGAAATCAGGATTGACTTTTGCTTATTGTAGCTCTACCATTCTGCATCTTAAAAACGCTGCATGGATTTTTTTCTGAACTATACCCCATGTGTTTATAATATAACAACCAAATTACTTTGATTGAGAGATGTCAACCATGGTGTCCATTAAAAGAAAAAAGGAATGTCTATTCAGGTATGCTTTATCACTCTGCAGACATTTATTACATTACTATAATACCATACTTTCTGGAAATGCCAATGGTTATAAATACTGGCAGAAGTGATCTTAATAAATGGTAACAATTGAGGTCATCCACAATTTCAATTTTCTCCAATAATATCTATTTAGTTCCAGAAATCCTCCCTGATTAGGTCTTTACATTGGCTCAGTTGACAATGTACGTTTCCAATTAACTGGCTGAGTTCCTGGAGGACACGGGCCGCTGCCTCATTCTGCACACATGGTGCTTTAACCACATAACCTTGGCTGAAAACACAGCACCACAGCCGACATGCTCAACAATGCTATATTTCTGTAAAACAATAATCTTTGAAATTAATGTAGAATGTGGGCTTAACTTTGAACTGACAGTATTTATGCTTCACTATTTGAAAAAAAATAAACAGGAAAATCTTTAAACACTAACAATTAAATCTATCTCGATAATACTTGGCAACTACTCACAATAGCTCCTTTGTGAAGCCTACAACGTGGCAAGTAAATATTTGAAATGGTGGAAATGTATACATTAAATGTCAAACACTAAGAGGTAATTTGTCTATTACCTATCAAGCATGATGAAGCAAGGACACCATTAGGATCTAAGAAGCCTGAATACTTTTAGAGACACAGAACTTATGGATCTAAATCTCCACCTGAAGCACCATGCTGTACAATATTGTAAAAAGTAAACACAACATACAGAACATATATAATTTACCTGGCAAACATAATAATAATAATAATAATAATAATAATAATAATAATAATAATAATAATACAGTAAAAAATACCCTTTTTTTATTCATCTTCACAAAAAGAAGAGTTCTCGACATATTGATGTACACAAGGAATAATTAACCTGCTATAGCACACAATGACTTTCTATTATCCAGGCAGTTCCTATACAGAGAGACAGAAAGAGTAACAACAACCGGTATGGTTATTTTCAATAGCAGCACAGGCATTTATTATAGAACCAAAGTGAACAGGTGGCTTTGCCTCATTGACTATTTAGTGTCTGCTATTGGGTAAGCGTGGACGTAAGGAGAAAGAGAGAAATGGGCAAGTAAGAGGAGAACTGTAAATAATTATATGAATAGTAATTTGTAAAACCCTAGGAAAAAAAAGGATAGCTGCTCTAAATTGTTGTACTATGATTATAGAATGTGGTGCATCTACAAGTTCTCATGAGCAAAAGAAGAGAATTGTAAAGAAAACACAACTAAAGGGGATGCTACTAAACACATCATCTCATATTTTATAGACATGTTTAATCAATGTAGTTAAGAATGATACCAGGTTATATGTTGATTTGCTTTCATGCTGTAGAAAGAGGTGCGGACAAAACAGTGAAAAAAGTTGAGAAATGGAAAGTTCCTCCTCCTGATTGGTCAACATGTTTCAATCGTTCTGTTGGTTTTCTATAAACAGTGTTCAAATTCCCACTCCTTCATACACAAGTCAAAAATTAGAATGACATCACACAGAACACTGCATCACATAAATGCTCAGCTCTTAGTGTGTCAGGGAAACTTTGGAACTGTAAAAAGAGACTCCAGATTGTGCCCAGAATTCCTTGAACAAAACAACAAGATTCCTTAGCAACAATCACCAAGAGCAAGATTTATTTTTCTCAACTCCACAACCCTGTTGTATCAAATAATAATAGGATTTACGATTTTCAAGTTGATAACAACGCAATATCAAATAATAGTAAAAGGATGTACAATTCTGTGCAATATTTAAAAAGAAATATATATATTTAAATATATATTCCAGTGATATAATAATGTTCTTTGAGCACTGCAGCTTGTGAATGCTGTAGCAATGCGTGAAGAGGCTTGTTGCAGTTTTGATAGATGAAGATGAAGAACTGTGTTCCTGTCAGCCAGGCGCAAAAAGTTAATTACACCCATGCATTCCCTTATTTCAAGGTAACTGAAACATCTTGAAATAAAATGTAAAACAAGAATCTGGCTACTTGGATTTAATATGACCGATGTTACTATTTAATCTGATGCAGTAACAATTCAGAAAGCTGAGACCAAGTGCCACATTATTAACTAAGTGCAATTTAATTTCTGCATATTGTTGTCAACCAGATCATTTCTGTAGTGTGTTACAATACAATTATACTCTCTGAAATGCACAGTGTGTAACCACTCACAACCCCTAATCTTCCCTTGCTGTGTATGTGGAACATTTCTGACCCATGTTATTGCCTCTTGTAAACTCAATTTCCACTTATCAACTGACCCCTGTTAATCCACCCTTGTGTCTCCCATTTCCCAGTTCCCAATAAACCATAACTAACTGGGGACCCATTCAATCCAAGCTAGCACGCACACACGCAACTAATTAGCAGTTAAATCTACACCTGCATCGGTATTGCACTGACTTTTTTTTTTTTGTATTAAATTCTACCAAATAACCATATACCATTTGAAACTGAAAAGACCAAAGTTAGTTATTACTCATGTAAATATGGTCTATCTTTCTTTAAAAAACACAGTACAGTATGGCAGATTTATTGCTGAACTGTGAATATAATTTCCTGTCCAGTTTGAAAGATGATTCCCTTGATCCCTTAAATAAATACAATGGCCTAAATATGTAGGGAAAAGGGAGTTCGATTGATATTCGAGAGAAGTGGCCAGCAGAAACAGATGCATGGTTTAACTAAGCTCTGGGAATGAACAAGAGAGTGGAAAGATAAATGAAAGTGTTCTTGAGTTCAACCTGATGCAATAACATATACTACCTAGGCCAACTTCACTTCATAAATGTTTGTTATGTTTATTTGGCAGATACCTTTATTGGTATAAATTTTATTACATTTTCAAGTGACACCCAGCACTTCTTGCAAAATATTTCAGTTTCTCCACAAGGATTTGTGGTCAGTTCTTCAGAGTAAAAGAGTACAGAGAAAAGGTGGATTTAAATGTTTCAGGTTTCATGACATCCTGAAATGCTTAGAATTTTTTTTTTTTTATGACAATTGGTACATTGCATCTTTTCTCCAGACCTACTGCATGTTTTATTTTTATCTTAAGCGATTATTGTTCTTATTGAAAAATACTAAGACTATGATTAATCTATCAGATATATTTTACACAATGTATTTCAATTAAAGTTAGGGGTTGACAGTCCCTAAATATGGGACATTTAAAATGTAATTGCAAAATGAAGTATTTAATCTGAAATGTATGTAATTCTTCATGCCACTATTCTGCTCATTAAAATCATGGGATACGGAAAGAAATGCCTCCCAATTGTTATGGATGCTGGTGTGAAGCTTTATAAACACTTTTAGCTACAGGACACAGTTCTGTGCAAAGAAAATACAACTGAATTATTTGGTAAATGCAGTGTATATATTGTAATTATAAAGTAGTTATTTCAGTATTACTTGGTAAGCTAGCAGTTGAAGTTATTATGTAAGTAAGGAGTAACAGAGTTAGCTGTCATTTACAGGGCACACATTCATAACCAGGTAACAGTAGTAACCATCTTATTAATACATTATACCACAGTGTGAGTTCAATTACCATATTAAGAGGATGCATTAGGCACTATTGGGAGGTATGCCGAGGATGAGAATAAAGTTCCCCCTCCTGCTGATGCTGGTTTTCTTAATGGATACATCCAAGACTGACCTGTGTCTTTTCAGTTCTTTGCAGAAACATCTCTCTTGCGAGGGGAAGATGGTTCTTCAGAGATGTCACCTGAAATGAGGGCGTCTCTCGTTGCCCCAGAGGGCAGGAACCTGGGCCGCAGTGTGTCATTCTTTTCAGTGACACACCAAGTCAGGACATTTACCAATAACAATAACAATAAAACAGATTTCACATGCTTGAGACTGTGACATACTGGATCTACAAATAGTGTGGTGGGAAATCTTTTTTTGTTTTAAAAATAACCTACTGTACTTTTTCCCAGTTGCTATTTTTTAAAAAATGTTATGTTGTACTTGTATTAATTTGGTACTACTCTGTTCATACGTAGGTTTTTTTTTAAAACGAACAGCTCCTGCTAATTAAACACATATGAACAGCGTTACAATATTACAGTTAGTTGCCACAGTTAGGGTAGCAAAAATAGAGCACATATAAGACTGCAAAAATATTTACTTAAAATTGAAGCTCATCTTAATCATTAATGCTTTAAACCTTTCATTTAGGTTTTGTCCACTGCACTGCATTTTATATGGCCACTGGACAAGGTTAAAGCACTGCTGCTGGGGGTGCAGGGTGAGTCATACAGCTTGGATGGCAAAGAGGCCGAGCTTTGCTGGGGACTCCGAAGGGGGCGTCACATTGGCTCTGACGCCCCAGGGGGCGGGGCAAATTGGCAGGGATTGCTTCTCCTCATCGTGCAGCAGTGAACCCTACTGGCCAGACACTGAGCATATTCAGAGTGGATAAAAAGCAGGGCTGATCTCTGTTCTCCGGGATCGGTATCCCGCCCACAACGTAAAAGCGATTCTGGCTTTAGGCTTGTGAAATCGGAGGACACTCCCACGCCCTCAGAAAGTCTGTGCTGTGTGGGGACTCACACTAAAATTAAAAAAAGAGAAAAAAAATGTTTACTACCTCATCCACAATTTAGATTTTCTTTAATGAAATGGAATTGAAACCTTATATTTTGTATGAATATCTCATACTAAACCAAATCACTATGCACATTTCTGTGGATACTGATTTAACACAAGGATTTCTAGTTTCAACGAGATTTTACTCAGTTGTACTGTAATATACTTTTGAATGGAGTTGCAGATACAGTATGTAAATAGAATTAATATTGAAATGTGTGCAAGCAATGGTAACCCACAACACATTTCACAATGTGTTTACTATTACTGTATATACAGTTTATTCACAGCATTTATTTTGGCAGAAGTAATTGCAATCCAAAATCAGACAAAAAACAATAGATTAGCAACCTGGGAAAGAGGGTGGCTCAGTGGACTGGCGTGTAGATATACGTGTTTCCCTTGCAGGCCTCTGGTTGTATTCCCGTTCAGGTTGCTAACTCAATGAAGGATATTTGAATCTGGTAGTTTTTTGGAGGAAATTAGAATTGGTTTTCTCAGCCCTTCTTAGTGAAAAATGTTTTTGCATCGAAACCAACATCAGAGTTTGCACTAATTAGCACCTTTGCAGGCAGTCTAGCTATGATATGCCAAGAATTGGACAGGCATAGAGTCTGAATTAACCTCTCATCCACAGGGTGGTCCCTCCAGGGCAGATTTAAGGCACTGCGGCAGGGAAGAAGAGACAAACTCATTCTGAAATAAACTCATGCTGTTCACTGTGGATAAACAATGGCTTTAGTTCTTTATTACATCAATCTAAGACTTTTCACTAGCCCTGCATTACACAGTTGATAATGAACATGTGAGATTTCTATAGTTATAGTTTACACAATAGCAAATACACCAAGTAGCTATTTCCCATGTTCATTAAATACCAAATACAGTGCTGTAGTTTTCCACATAAAATATTATTGTATAAAGAAGATATAGATATAGTTACTGGTCACTAAACTAATCATGGAAAATAACAATAAATATTTGTACTAAAACATGTTTTTGTACAAATATTTACTGGGAATAATTTGGGGTATGCAAAATTACACAGAAGTATATTATATACCATATTCCTTTGAATTTAAGATGTGCTTTTTTAACCATTTTTTGCTACTCAAAAATAGCCTGTGTCTTAAATTCAAGTACAGTATATTGATGCGCGTATTGTAAAAGACAAAGGCGTCTGCTCAAATACACAAGCAGCAATGTGCCTGCAGGACCCCCAAAGGAATGCGGCTACAACAACCGGATACATCCTGTACAATCACGAGGACTGATCTTGTATAGGAATGGTGCTGAATTCTTCGGGCCATGGAGCAGGCATATGCCCAGAAACTCAATGGAAGTGAGAGGACCCAGGGTCTTTTCTGGTGCTAGGGGGATGCCAAGATTTGAAAATAATGATTTAAGAATTGTTTTTGTTCTGGGCAGGGGGAGAGTGGGGAAAGCTGAGGGTGGTGGAGTTATGGGAAGCAGAAAGGTCGATTATCAGTCCCTTTTTGCCCGAGTATTTCCTTATTTCATCTCCAATGGGGTTAATGCAAAAGGTGGGAAAAGGAGGTGATTCAAAAGGAACCTATCATAAACTGGTTGTCTAATTCTTTCTTTAGTAAAATATTTACGAGGGTGATTTAGGTGCATTGGCAGTATTAGATCTGGTTTTCTGAAATTTGGTTGCTTTTTCATTTTTTTTTAAATGTGAATGGGCTTCCCCGCAGTGGCTGCAAATGTGAAGAAAATGGCAGGAGGAATAGGAGCAGGCTTCTTTGATGAAATTGTTGCAGATCTGGCGGCCACCAGAGAACGTAATGTTGCGGCCCTTACCGTCTTTTGATCTGGAAGGGATGAAGAAAAGGGTGGGAAATGCATGGGAGGAAGGAGGAGGATTGTGAGGGAGGGACGTGAGGGAACAGGGTGGAGGGTCAGTAACGGAGCAGGAAATGGTGGGATGAGCAGTGGAACCGCATACAGAGCATGCTAGGAGCCGGAGACCTGTGAAGAGGTAAGACATAGAAGGGGGCTGCGGGTCCTTGTTGAAAGCCTGCAGCTGGAAAGACAGAAGGAAGAAAAGCATTTGACAGAGAAGGGACCACTATGGGGGCCTGCTGGATGCTCCTTGTGGCCAGGGAGGCCAGTAAAAGAGCAGGAAATAGTGGAGTGGGCAGTGGAACCACATACAGAGCATGCTAGGAGACCTGTGAAAAAATGTGAGAATAGGTCTTGGTCGAGGGTGCCCTAGTAGATCATCTGGTTCTATTGTTGGAGATGGGCAGCGGTTTTGGCAGAAAAGGCTTTGTGATAAAAACTGACAGATCTAGACTTATGGACAAATAATCATCCAGCTCATGCCGGCAGTCGGGATAGAACTCGCAAATGATGTCTCTGAATTGGCTGAAAGGTAAAATAAACTCAGAAATGGTGAGTGTTTTGAATAAGCGGGGGTCGGAGGTTCTGGTACTGACGGAATCTAAAGTGTTGGTGAGTAAAGAAACTAGGTTAATATCCACACCTGATAAAATCTGGTTACGTAGGCAAAGGGATACGGGTTTGGGGTTGAAGATCAGGGCATTTCCAGGAGGAGGCAGGGCCACAGCATTTTTTAAAGAATAACTGGACACTGCGGAGGGAGGAAATACAGGGTGGTTATGGAAAAACTGGAGCACTGGGGTGAATTGGGGGGCTTCGGCTGAGAAGGCAGGGTATGAGGAGGGAGTGGCTATGGGGGCCTGCTGGACACCCATAGCCGTGGGGAAAGAAGAGGAAAGAAAGCTGGGCCCGGATGAGATGGGAGCACGGAACCTACTGAGGGGGCTTGCTGGGAACCCAACGAGGAAATAAGAAATGCAGGTGCTTGCTGCAAGCCTGGGGAAAAAAAGGAAGCAGGGGCCTGCTGGACCGCTGGGAAGGAGGGAAGATTGGGCAGGAAAGCAGGGCCCTGCTGGGCAGAGATGGGCCAGTGGGTGTGGGGCGAGCTGGAAGGCGACGATCTGTGCTTTCGTCATAACGCTGTAGAGAGGAGAGGAAAATATTGAACAAATTCTCCTTACGTGCTGCGGCTTTGAAGAGGATGTTGTTACTACGGAGGTAGTGCTGAAGCCTGGGGACCATCCAGCCTCTGATGTCGGGAGTTGCGCAGGAATGAGTGGCCAAACGGGAGCTGTGGTGGACAGGAGAGCGAGCCGGTTGTTGTTCTTGGCGATGGAGGACAGACGAGGGATCGGATGAAGGCGCTGGAGGTATAGACATGCGAGCGAGGAAGGTTGGGGTAGTAAACACCGCCGATCGGAGTTATCGTGAAGTTGATTCAGACGCTGTTCGAGCTGGAACAGGTTATCATCTGATGAGACGGAATAATCAATGCTATTCTCCATGGTATGTGTAGATGATGAAATCGAAACGCAAATGAGCGGAATGTGAAGAGGGTATTTATAGTGCTAACAATCTTAATTACCGAATGTGTAAATTGAATGATTCAATTTGGTGACACAGAGATTGGTGTCTGACCCTCCTCCTGAACTTTAGTTATAAACTTCATATCGTGTGAGATCAACACACTGCCATTTCTAAAGGTACTAACAGTGCTAAAAAGGTCAGTTAAGCAGCTTCATAAATCATGGTTGTTCACCTTTTTTAGCCTGATCTATACAATAATTATATGAAAAGTTATTACGGAATTAGTCAAGCAATTTTTGCCTGCTGCAGATGTCTTGCAAATCTGTTATTAATCTAAAATACTACTACAAATTTTAGAAGCAATATTTGCAATATATATATTTTAAAGCCCTTTCACAGATTTGAAACTTATAATAACTGATAAATTATTATTATTATTATTATTATTATTATTATTATTATTATTATTATTATTATTTAGCAGGAGTCCATACATCCATACAATTGAAAATTGAAACATCTCTTTGATGCAATACTAAACTGGCTAGAATTAACCCTGAGAGTTTTTTTTTTTTATTATTATTTTTTAATAAATTTAGTCGTTGCCAATTATTTTTATTATTTTCTCCCAATAATTTTTTAAGCTCAGCTCACCGCTACCACCCCTGCGCTGACTCGGGAGGGCGAAGACGAACACACACTGTCCTCCGAAGCGTGTGCCGTCAGCCGACCGCTTTTCTTTTCACTCTGCGGACTCACCATGCAGCCACCCATGAGCTACAGCGTCGGAGGACAACGCAGCTCTCGGGCAGCTTACAGGCAAGCCCCGACAGGGGTCGCTGGTGCGACCCCTGTCGGGGAGTTTTATACAGTTTTTTTTTTTTTGTTTTGTTTTAATTTATTGTATTATATTTCTATTACCTTACATCAAAATGATTCCTTATTATGCATATTAACATGTTTAAGAACTACTGTATACTAAAAGAGTAATAGAGCATCATATAAGCAAACCAAATTAGTCTTTGGTATGTTACCCGGAAAGTAAATCGGCCTGCGGCTAATATTATGGGCCTCATTCACTAAACAGTGGTAACATGTTTTGCATGCAGTAAGCCCCTTTACTTTGCTTTGTAAACCGGCTGTATTCACTAACCAGTGGCAGGCGCATGGAAAAAGTACAGCGTTCTAGTAATTTAAATATAATGAATAATGTTAATGAATGGAAATGTATCCAAATTACATCACAAAATACCGCAAAGGAGGTGTTTAATATGCAAACCATATTCACTTCAGGGCACTAACTTTACTAAGTGCCTCCGCGTGTGTTTAAAGGACCGCTTATTGAAACCAGGCGGTGTCAGAGAACCAGCAGAAGAGCTGCACAGGAGAGTGAGAACAAGAGTAGTAGGTCAGGATATCATTAAGACACTTGTGGAGAATGACATTGATTTCAACTGTGTGTCTGCCTTTGTAATAATAGACAATGTAACAGATGAAACACTAGCTGTTTACGTCTATGCTTAGTCGTATACAATGTTTTTTTTTATTATTATTATTATTATTTTTTAGGCTGATAGACTCCAGTGGCATATGTGATGTTACATCATTTACTAATAATTTGATGAGTATTTCTACATAAATGTACAGTGTGTATAAAGAAAAACATTTCTGGCTTGCAGTTAAAGTTTCTCCCGTGTTTAATATGGTTTTTGTTCCTTTTTTTTTGTAACCAACACAGACCATTTTAAATGGCTCTTGTTTCCAGCAAACGTTTGTTACATTTATAAAAATTGTTTCAATAGCTACTCAAGTTCCAATGTTACAATGTACTCGTACATCCTCAGACAGTCCAGGATATATGAAGAGATTACGAGGCAGGTGCATATGCAACACTTTCGTCTATGTTAATATATTTATATAGTCACCATGTACATGCAATATTTATTCACACAGAGTCTGAGTTGAGCTGCAGTCATAAATACAAGTGATCAAACGGCATCTGATGTTAAAAAGTGACGCTTTGCCAAAACACCTTTTAAAATGTAAATAGTGAACTTTTAATTGACTGAGCGAGTGCTTGGCAAAGTGAAACAAAAATGTTCCATTAACAATTACTTTCTCTGCTTTGACTGTCCTTAATGTTTCATTGAAGTTAATGTTCTCGCTGACTGAGCTCCAAAAACCCTTTCATAATTCCCCACCACTTCTAGTGCTAACACATTTAACTCCTGGTCTGTAAACTTTAGATTCTGTAAACTTTGTCCTCCTTTGTCGCTGTCATTGTGACAAACTCAGAACTGTACTTACCTTTTCTTTTGAGCGCCCTTTCATATATATGTGACAACTTGCAAATGAATCATTTAGCTCACTTAATTTGTGCATATACTGTAATTAGCTTAGTGAATAGAGCTACCGCTGGTTCGTTTTTGTACGTGGTGTGGCTTCCCCTTGCCACGCTGTAATTCTGGTCATTTACCGCTGTTAAGTGAATGAGGCCCAAAGTATTCTATGATCCTATAAAATGAGAAACTGTGTTCATTCAATCATTAGTCTATTGGCGAGACCAGGGTTTGATCCTAAGTGCCTTGGGCTTATGAACTAAAGTATTATAAATTCAGGGA